>NW_003852511.1:2115145-2124682 GCF_000181295.1 Otolemur garnettii
GTCATGAGCAGTGCAGTTTAATAAATGACCTGGGAGCCAGTGTGAAGACACTAGGTGTGATCCTGCGTCATGAGCAGTGCAGTTTAATGGATGGCATGGGAGCCAGTGTGAAGGCACCAGGTGTGATCCTGCGTCATGAGCAGTGCAGTTTAATGGATGGCCCGGGAGCCAGTGTGAAGGCACCAGGTGTGATCCTGCGTCATGAGCAGTGCAGTTTAATGAAGACGAGTTCACAGATGACCAGGACTCAGGCCCAAATGTGCACAGCCTGTGGCAGCAGTGTTGTACTAAGGTTCAAAAGAAGAAAAGATGCCATGGGAAATACCACGTGTGGTCTGTCCACTCCTTAAGCAGAGCCAGGAGAGGAACAGCGCTGAGCCCCTGCCTCCTGTCAGTGCCACGGCTGAACTAAGGCGCTCACGGGGGTGGTGGGGGCAGGCCGAGCTCAGGGGTTCTCTTATACCTGAATTTGAAATCCTAACTATTCAGACAAATCAAGATATTTAACGTGGTTGGATATGAGTCCTGACATAAGGAGTTCACTTTAAAAAAGGTCACAATTAAAGTCAGTATTGCTGATGTGAAGAATTTGAACTAAAATAGCAAAGTTGCATGAGATGAAGCAGACCTGATTTAGAGAATTATCTGTTCTTTTCTCTTCTCCCTTAGCAGATGATTTGGGAAATTAAACAGCCACTTAACACAACAATGGTTTTAAAAAGTTTCTTCTTCCTTCTGAATGGGAATAAGCACATGCAGGGAGATAAGACACATCTTTAAAATTTAGGTGATCATCACTCTGATCATCATGGCCGATGGGCAGGTTGGGATTCCCAGTACAGCTCAAGTTCAGTGCTCAGTTCCCAGACCCCAGGCATCAAGGGGGCGGGACAGTTGTGGCCTAGAAAATGTGGAAGGGCCTTGTCTCTCTTCCTGTCTTCTATCAGCATTCATAGAAGGTTGTGTCGGACAGGATTGCACCTGTGTGTGTGCCGATGGTAGATGCCTGTGCAGCATTGTGACTTAGGACCAAATGGTAATGAGGAGGAGGAGGTCTCAGAGGAGAGGGCTCAGTGAACGGGCCTTGCATTGCACATTTTATAGGCAAAAAGAAGTTGAAGCATCAAATGATTTTAGAAAACTACTTGTGAAGCACAGATGGTTTCTATGCACAGTGCAGAATTTAGAATCAATAATGCTAAATTAGCCACATGATATATATAAAAAACCAAGTGCTACAGTTTTTACATTATTGTTAGAGAAGAAACTATTTTGTTCAGTGTCCAAATGCAGAAAATAACTCTTTAGCTATATGCAGGCAGAACATTTGAAAACCTGTGACGAGAAAGGTCAGCTCAGGAATGCCTTCTTTAAATGGGGGCTCCTAATATGCAGTTTGCAGGGAACTCTCAGATGAGCAGCTGATTAGATGAAGTACCAGACTGACAAGCTCATGAATTGTAAATAGGCTGTGTACCACAATGAAAAAGAAGAAGAAGCGTGGCTGCACTGTTCCTGCCGGCCAAGCAGCCTCTGAGAATCCCAGGGAGACCCCAGCACACCCACCTTGCCTCCTGCAGGCAGGTCCACATGTGGATGAGGTGTGTGTGCACCTTGGCGTGCACACATGAGAGGGCTATGCTCTCAGAGCCAGTGCCAGGCAGGGTTGCGTTTTTATCTTGCATGGGAGAAAAGCCTGAACAGTGTCAATCTCCTCCTCCCTCCACCCTCCAAAAGCTTCCCCTGAGAACCTGCAAACTAGGACAGGAAAAAAACGACTCAACCAACAGGTAAAGGAACAGCCCACGAGCCTCCTTCGTGGAACTCACCCCCCCCCCGCCCCCAACCGCACTGCCGCCTCTCTCCAGGTCGCTGTCTGTGGAGAGCAGTGGTTTTCTGTGTTTCCTACTCCCGGATTCTCAAGGAGTGGCCAGTTGTACCCCAGGTTGACTCTGCCGGGTGTGTGTCATTTTTCTTACTGAACTCAAGGAATCACCCCTCATGGGGAGGCCACACTCACAGCTCCAGACCCAGGGTTTAGACCTCAGGGCTTAGCTGTAAAGTTACCCAGGAGGATTTCAGGAGCTGCTGGCCAAGTGCCTTTTGGCTAACTTGGAGAATTGTAGCAGGGTTCTATCCGCTGCTCAGTAGAGGGACAATGCGTGAGATGAAGTTTGTATCTCTAGGGATTGCTGAGCTGAGGATACTGGTTTCTGTCTTTAATTATACAGCCCACTTATTCTTATCTTACCCCCCAAAAGCAATATGACTTCCAAAGGGTAGGGATTTCCTCACCCGCCTCCCGACTTCCAAATCCTAGATACTTTGAAGAAATGTGACTATTTACAAATTGTTCCTTTCCAACTGCTGTCTTTCCAAAAGGGGTGGTTCACTGGGGCAGTGATACTCTTCATGGACCCTTCAGGACGCCGCCCCCGCCCCCAAGCCCCATGTCATCAAGTATACAGGTGTCTGCTCTACATCCTGGGAGTCTTGAATTGGGAAAAGTTGCCTCAGAATTTGCCCAAATGTCATTCTCACAGTAAGTGATATATTTTTTAGAAATGACAAGTTTCAGCAAGAATTCAGAATACCGGACACAGCCATAACTATAAACATTTTAATTCCAAAAACAAAGGTGTGTACATGTGGTCCGAAATGGTGAGGGCGAGTGAGGGTCTCCAGGTTCGGAGAACAACATGCGTGCCTGCGGCGGAGCGTGGGGGAGGGCCACTCGGATTATAGTGAGAAGCGTCATATGACTCCCTGGTGGCTGACCACACACCGACTGGACACGATTTCTAAACTCATCCCAGCACATCCTGGCTCGTCACAGAATGCCTGGGACATGACTGCATGCACTGTCACAGGTTGTCACGAAGCGGCCGCTGTTAGGCTTAGTTAACATTTGCATAAATATTACCAAGAAATGAGGTTTTCCTTACTCTGAGATTCAAGCGTAACACGTGTGACCAGCGATGGCCTCACACGTGCTGCTCTTTGTTTCTTTTTCCTGGTAACAGTGATGTATAAAATGCCAGTTATTCAACATGCAGTTGTCTGTTTTCATCAGGGCAGGAAGGTGTTACTCACGGGCCCTGCCTCCCCTAGTTGGATAACATGTTAAATGGCTTTTGTCTGAGCTTCAGACCTGGGAGGTGTGTGGTGCTGTTGGGGCGGTGCTGCCCTGGGCAGCCCAGTGCACGGGGTGGGGTGGGGGTGGTGGGGGTGTCTTCCCTTTGTTTTCCAACACAGGAGTTTTATTCAAGGACCTGAGATAAAGTTATGTTTTCTAGAACAGCTCTCCTTTTCCACAGACAGCCTCCCATGGAATGAAATCCTCGCTCTCTTTGATCTTGGTGAGCACGGGGAGAGCTGAGGAGTCAGATGCTCCCAGCCAGACGCGTTGTCACTGCTCGTCCGAAGCGCTCTGCTGGGACGCCGTGTCGTCCAGGCCCATGTCCTCCTGGCTTGCTCTCCTGCAAACCACCCCCAGCGTGTCGGCCACAGCCTCAGCCAGGCGTCGCTCACGAAGCTGCCCCTGCTCAATGGTGTCGGTGGGTTCACATGACTCAGAGAAGTGCTTCCAAAGAGAAAAGAGCATAGCTTAGTGTGTGATGCCACTGTGTGACCAGCACCCTCCCCCCGCTGTAGGCACTAAAGGCAAATGTCACAACACCCCTGAGGCCAGGTTGTGAAGTCAGGTCACGTACAGGATGGTGGTGGCCTGTGAGGGTGGGATGTGCCGCTGGGGCGAGTCTGTAACAGGCCTCTGTGGGGCCGCCTCAGGGTAATGGGGAAGGGGCTGCTGGAGGGAGA
Organism: Otolemur garnettii; assembly: GCF_000181295.1. Classification (NCBI taxonomy): domain Eukaryota; kingdom Metazoa; phylum Chordata; class Mammalia; order Primates; family Galagidae; genus Otolemur; species Otolemur garnettii. The sequence continues at coordinate 2,118,965 of NW_003852511.1, forward strand.
GGCCGCCTGCGCCTGCCGGGCCTTCCTGCATCGCAGGCAGTGTCACTTCATGCACTCCCAGCCCTTGTCACGAATGCTGAGTTCCTGCAGGTCTGACCCCAGCAGTACTAGCAAACAGCAGGTGGGAAACGTGTGACCATTCCAGAGGAGGAGGGGAGAGTGGGGAGAGCCAGGCCTGCCCGAGTTTCCCCTTAATGCCACCAGTTTTCCCTTCTCTACCATGTTACATAAGAGAGCTGGCAGGTATCAATTTGTTTAACTTTCTCATTTACAAAGCTCCATCTAATCTAATGTCAGCTAGTTTGGAATTCTGGACAATGGCTTATTTAAGCAAAGTCCTTAAAACTCTCTTTTTCATGTATTTTAATACCTAAAAGTAGGCCGGGCATGGTGGCTCACTCCCGTAACCCTGTCATTCTGGGAGGCTGAAATGGGTGGATCTCCTGAGCTTGTTCAAGACCAGCCTGAGCAAATCTTTACTAAAAAAATTGAAAAATTAGCCGGGTGTTATGGCAGGTGCCTATAGTCCCAGCCACTTAGGCGGCTGAGGCAAGATGATAGCTCAAGCCCAAGAGTTTAAGGTTTCTGTGTTATGACACCAGGGTACTTTACCCAGGGTGACAGAGTGGGATTCTGTCACAAAACAAAACAACAACCAAAAACGCCTCAAAGTAGTAGCTGTGTCAGCAGGTTGGTAGGATGGGAGTCAGTGGCAATCTTAACTCCCCTTAGGCCAGAGTCATGTGAAAAGAGGATGAAGGGACCTTGTTCCCCTCCTGTCACTGAGTTGAGGCCTCTAGGTAGCAGTCCTGCTGAATCCTGCCTCTGACTCTCTCACACCTGGCCTGGGTACCTCTGTGCTCCAGGTCTTGTCTGTCACGCCATCTGTTATTCCCAAGCCCAGTGGAGAAGGGGATGGGATACTGCAGACAGGTGGATGGGAACATAAGGCAGGTACTGACCCCCACCCGCCTGCCTGGGGAGCCATGCCCAGCCCCTTACCCGCCTGGCCTGGCCAGTGGCCCTGCCCGAGGGGCCCATCACGATGTTGACACTGCTGGATGACTGGGTGTCACTGGTGTTGCCCCCCTCTGCGGCAGAGAGTCCAGAAATGACAAGAGCACTGGAAAAGCTCCTTTTGCCAAAGAGGAAGCTCAGGGTGGAGCTGGTGGAGGACCCCAGACTGGACCTGATGAGCGCCTCGGCCCGCTCACGGACACTCAGGTGGCCCGTGGTGGTGACCGGTGGTGGTTGGGAGTGCACGGACCCAGCTGAGGTGTGCAAGGAGAGCTGGCTGCCCGACAGCCGCTGGGCCAACTCATGGACCGACGTGGACGTCTGGAGGAAGGCCTGGTGGCTCTCTAAGATCGGGCCCGATGAGCTCAGCACAGGTGGCCTTTGGCTCAGCGTCGAGTGTGCCTGAACAGACTGGCTCCTGCCTTTCCTCCTGCCTTTAAGAGAAGGCAAAGCACACTGTCATAACAGGTAGGCATGAAAATCAGTGTTTGTGTGGTGAAGTGGGCAGCAGCGCTCCTGGGCCCGGAGACCCCAGGGCACCTTACGCCCTGTGCAGCTGGGAGGACATCGGGAAGCTCAGCCTCACCTGCTGCCTTCCTGGGAGGCCAGGTCCTGAAAACTGAAGGGCTGACCCGGGAAGACCTGGGGCGGGAGTGGATGGCATAGGGAGCTGAAGCCAGCGTGACCAACCCATGCAGTTTGCCCAGGACTTTCCTGGTTTTACCACCCAAAGTCCTGTGTTCCTGGAGGCCCTTCCAGGCAAACCAAGATGACACCAGCAGTATAACTGGAACTCACACAGCAAATCTGACTTTGTTTCTGGCTCCCATCCTTGGTTCCTACGCTCATCTGATAAGCCACTGAGATAAAGAAAAACATGCAGGGTTTTGTCATTTTTAGTTGTCATGAAAAAAGAGAAAAATGGAACCACATGCCATGGCCTTTGTTTTCCAGAATAATTTTCCCATGAGATCATGATGGAGTCATTCAGGGTCCTGCAGGCCCACAGGATACTGGCCAGGCCCAGGTGGTGGGTCATGTGGTCGTCTGGCCTGGTGTGGTCCCCAGGTCCCCTTGCCAGCTGTCCCTCCTCTCTGCCAGACAAGGCCATTCTTAATGAAAGGGACTGGGCTGCCTCAAGGATTTGGCCCCGTCTATACCTCTGAAAGAAGGAGACGTCAAGTGGGTCTTCAGTGCCTGATCTACCTGGGCAGCCTGTGGTCAGCTTTATAAGCCAAGCAGCTGGGGGGAAACTGGCACTGGGTTTCCAGTGAATGCTGGGTTGCTTAACTAAAGCATCAGTAATCACTAGGGTCTAGTTTTAAATTACTATTCAGGTGAGCGGCTAGCGACACCACAGTTCTACCAATCGCCTCATCAGCCTGTCTTCCTGAAGCTGCTACAATGAGGCATTAGATCAGGACAAACAGAGGGGCGGAGGTGCAGGACAGAAAGGTGTCCTGGGCACGGTCTCATGTCCCACCTCCCCAGATGCTCAAGTTACTAAACATGCATCTGGTGGTTCTAAAACATGTGCGTATGTTCCACAGCATTTGCAAGGTAACTCCTCAGGGAACAGATGGTATTGTGGAAAACCCGGGGGTCCCCTACTCCTGGGCAGAAGGAGTCTCTCTGACTGTGTGGATGGCAGCAGCCGTCTGGATGCCGTGATGCTGGAGCACACACTGGCTGCACCTGCCTCACACTCTCCTGTCCATATGCTGAGAAAGTGGCCACTCACCCCACAGTGCTGCCTAGGCTCTCCCAGGACTGGCACTGGCCTCCCTGGGGTGAGAGTGCTCAGCCTCTGGCATGGGGCCCACCCACTTTTGCTGCAAATGCGGGTGCCCCCTGGCCTGCCTGAAAGGTCCCCACCAAGTAGTTGAATATGTTGTTCTTAGCAAAAAGAGAAGAGAGGCCGGGCAGGCTCCCACCTGTAATCCCAGTACTCTGGGAGGCTGAGGTGGGTGGATTGCCTGTTAGAGACCAGCTTGAGCAAGAGTGAGACCCTGTCTCTAAAAATAGCTGGGCGTTGTGGCAGGTGCCTGTCGTCCCAGCTACTCAGGAGGCTGAAGCAGGAGGACCACTTGAGCCCAAGAGTTTGAGGTTGCTGTGAGCCATGACTCCACAGTACTCTACTGAGGGTGACAAAGTTAGACTCTGTCTCTAAAAAAAATAAAAAGAAAGAAAGAAAAAACAAGAGAGAAGAGAAAACAGACCCTGATGAATTGCCATAAGAACAGGGATGGTGATTTGTTAGTTTATTCAGAGTCTGGCAAGGCTGAACATCTGCTTGTGATTTATACTATAAAGCTGATCTCTGCCCCAAAATACTCCACATTCATCCACAAGTCAGTGATTCTGATGCTAGACAGGGGACCACCCATACTTGGTGGGGAACTTCCCAGCTAATTCCAGAACAAAGGGACAGGTACCCCAGTGGGTGTGGTCTGTGCAAGACAAGGATCCCCCACCCTTGCAATTTCATCGCTGCACATTTTCTCGCGGCTCCTTTTCCCCCTTAATTTTAATTTTGCAAAGGGAACGGCACCAACGAGCAGGCAAACTGCGCTAAATGTACTTTTGCTATCAGGATCATTAGTTTACAATTGAGCTTGTTTTGCCAATTACTGCATTACCAAATTATGAACATTTCTAGCAAAAATCCTGTAGGACTGGAATGGAAATGCCTCGTACATAAATCACCTTCTTTGGTTCACCATCAGGGCCGTTCAGACCTCCATCTTTGATTGGCAATTGAAAGGTGGTGCAAATTCTTACCGGCATAAGGACATAGCCTTGCTCTCCAGTTTCAGAGTCAGATGAGTTGTGAATTCCCAATTACTTATCAATAAATAGGTTACCCCCCTCCACTGCTGGGCCATGTACTTGTCACTCCAAGGTAACTGTGGTCTGTCAGGCCCTGGCATAGGTTGGCATAGTGAGTGCCTGGCAGCAGACACAGTGTGGCCACCCTGGGGAGGGGAGTCCTATGTGTGGAGACCCCAGGCAGGAGGGACCCCAGTCCTCAAAGCACCTGGCAAGGGCTTAGGATTAGATGAGGCAGGGTCTAAGGAATGGAGGGAGCAGCTGACTTTCCAGTTTGGGAAGTTGAGCTTTGGTGACTATAATTTGGTTCCAATTCATCCTTCGCAATTGCTCACTCACTGCCATGTGGCTAAGCATCTGTTATGTCCTCCCCAGAGAGGCAGGTCCTCCACCTCTGTGAGCCCCCCTGCCCCGCCCCATGACTATCTCTCAAATAGCACGTGGCACATGTCCTTGGGTTTGACACGTGGTGCCCGACACCACTTGCCCTGACTGTGGGAAGCTAAGGACTGTCTACTATATTGTTTCCTTAAGGGCAGCACCCAGCACACTACCTGGCAAATAAGGTTAACACAGGGGACAAATCTGCAGACCGACCTGAAACCAAAACCCTAATTAGAGAGCCTGGGAATCCCAGGAAGCTTGATAGTGGGTACAGAGTTTCTTAACCTTGACCATTAGAATCAGTTGGGAAGATTAAAAAATACCTGAACCTAGGGGCTGAGACCCATGAGCATAAACCTGTACGTGGGCCCTAGGGGCCTCCACCGTGGACCAGAGGGCCAGCCGTGGTTGGGAGGCTAGGAAGGCAATTCCTCCCCTGATCCAGGGCAGCACAAAGATCTGGGTCAGGAGTCTCCTCCCCGTAGCTGGAGTAAGGCCTCTCATGCCCCTGCGCTGACTGGGTAGCCCCACACCCCACTTCGGAGGGTTGCACTTCTCAACTTGTATGGGGAGGTCATTTGATTCACATGGGAGAAGGGCAAAGGGGGTTAGAGCAGCCTGTGGCAGCACCACAGGGTTCCCTGTGGATGATGGCCGGCTGGGAACGGCAGTGGGTGGTTTTCCCAGAAAGCCCCAGGCAGGGCCCCTCTCTGTGTGGGGGCCTTCCTCTCAGGCCTGCTTCCTGCATATTGGACCTTGGGTGCAGCTTCTGAAGGCCAAGGCCAGAGCCCGTTCCCAGGTGTCCAGGCTGTCCGTATCAGTGAAGCAGGAGGTGGGAATGAGGGGCTCCCGGGCAGGTGCACCCACACCCTGCTTATCTCCCAGCACTCACTGTTTATCAGGTGCTGAGGGTGCAGCCGTGTGGGAGCCCCCAGGAAGCTCACACCCCTGTGCTTGGGTTCTCTGAGGTGTAGGTTGCCAACATGCTGATATATCTGTCTCTGTGTGTGTGTGTGTGTGGGGGGTTAACTGCCACAGGGCATGGGGATGAGATACAGGTGCCCCCACAGGGAGGGGGCAAGGGCAGTGAACCAAGGAAAGTGGCAGATGTCCTCATGCGGCCTTCCCACAGGGAGTAAAGGGGACAGGAGGAAGAGCTGTTCGCGTTCTGGGGAGGAGGGGCAGGCTGACCTTCCCGGTATTTCAGGCCTGTCCAGATCTCTTTCGGGGGCCCTGGGTTGCCTAGAGTCTCCAGAAGCTGCTGTGAGGCTTTCCCCCAGTCGCAGATGCTGTTGTGGAGCAAACAAGCAGCCTGCCAGCCTTTGGAATGCATGTCTTGACCTCAATCCTGTCTAGTTGGCCTCCCTAAAGCAGATGTTTTGTTTGTGCCCCTGACCTTGAGGTCCCATCATGAGATTTAGGAAAGAGCCACTCCAGAAGCTCTGTTGGAAGGCAGCTGCTGTGGCGGTGGGTGGGGGTGGGTGCGGG
>NW_003852511.1:2124770-2125925 GCF_000181295.1 Otolemur garnettii
GGGTGAGTGCAGATGCGCCCCGCAGCTCAGGCAGGTGGGAGGTTGGGACTAAACCCTGACCTCCCCTGGGACTGACACCCCACACCTGCCCTTGGCTCTCCAGGCCCCTGGGCGCTCTAATCCTAACACTCTGCAAAGGCTGCTGCCGTGCGGTGTCTGCTGCCTCAGTAGACTGCTCAAGGGCTGCGGTTATGTCTTGAGACAGTCCAGACACTCTAGGGGACCACAGACATGGGGGCTGACCCCCTCAGTCAGCTATCTTTGGAGGCCCCCTCTTCCAAAGCCCTGTCACCAAGCATCACCATGGGGGCTTCTGGTCTTAGGTCTCCTGGAAACCTTTCTGGATGGAGACTTGGACTCTGTCTCTGGCAGGGGGTTGGGCACCAAAGACATGATAGTGAACTTCAGGAGAGCGAACTGGATCACAACTCTTGGCCCACTGCCCTTGGCCCAGGTGGAAATCTGAGCCCCAAGGACCTAGCACCCGCGGCCTCTAGGGAAGCCGCAAGGAAGTAGCTGAGGCAGAGGGGAAGCTGTCCACACATTTCTTCAACCAGTGTCTGCCGGGCCCGGGACTGCCCTTCCCTGGGTGGCCACTGGCCTAGCTCCAGCCATGTTCCGGGTACAGAGCCAGGAAGCTATGGAAGCAGAGGTGCACCAGTGTGTTCCCACACACGCCTGCTGGGCCCTGTACTGGGTCCCCAGGACTCCCTGGCCCCATCCAGGGCCTGTACAGACCTCTCCCCAGGCTTTCCCCCCAATGTGGACCTTGGGCCTTCCTGCAGGCTGGATATAGATGGGGTGGTTCTGGCACATACACACAGCCCCTTGCCAGGCAGGATGTGGGAAAAATGAGGAAGAGAGTGTGTGGTCTCCATAGGTGCACCCCAGACCCTGCAGAAATTGGGGCCAGACCAACTGAGTGTCCACTGTGAGCCATGCTATCCTGGGTGCCTGGCGGTGAGCAGCCCATGGTCCCACCCTCATGAGAATCCTGGCCAGATAGTGACAGTGATTGGTGGGAAGAAGAAAGTGGGACGTGGGGAAGGGGAGTGCCATGTGGACAGCTGTGGGGTGTGGGGAGGGGGGAGGAGGAGTGCCATGTGGATGGCTGTGGGGTGTGGAGGGGGGAGTGCCATGTGGAGGGCCGTGGGG
>NW_003852511.1:2126320-2152950 GCF_000181295.1 Otolemur garnettii
GATGGCTGTGGAGTGTGGGGAGGGGGAGTGCCACGTGGACCCACCGTCCTGTATGACCAGGATGCTTATGGAACGGGAGAGTGTGGGCACAGCAGCACAGAGATGGCTCCAGTGAGGAAGCAGCCAGATGTCACAGTGGGGCTTCTACAAGTCAAGGGACACCAGGAGCCAGGCAGGAGCCTGAGACAGTCCCCTCACAGGCCTCAGGAGGCACCAACCCTGCCAATACCTTGTCTCAGACTCCCTGCACCCCCAGGCTGTGGTGATTGTTGGGGCAGCCCTCGCGCCCTGATACAGGCTTGTTCTGAGCTGAAGCCATCATTCAGTGAAGAATATGAACTGACCTGTGTTAAAATAAAACACTGAACACTGTGTCTGCTACTTGGAGATGAAGTTTCTCATTTTGTGAGTTGTCAAGGCTGCACCAGAGGCCAGAGAGAGGAAGACAGCAAGCGAGGAAACAGCAGAGAGGGGCAGGGGCCAGGTCTTCCTCCACCTCCCCTCACCCCTGCCAGCGCTCTAGCCCTCTGCTGGGGGCACAAGCCCTAAGACAGCATCTGTGGACTGCACTGCCCTCTGTTCAGGCACGTCAGCTTGTTAAGCCAGGAAGGGACCTGCGGCAGCCCCCTGTCCCACCCTGTCCCCTCCCTGCCCACGGTGACAAGTAAAGGAGCCCTGGCCAGCTGCTTCAGGAAGAAACAGGGGTCAGCTCTGTCAGCTCTCAGGGTCAGAAGAGAGACCACTGTAAGCAGAGCCATTGCCAGGCTGGGGCAAGGACAAAGTTACACTGGGCAGGGGCGTTGCCAGCAGCACAGATGGAGGAGTGGGAGCAAGAGCAGTGTACTAGGCTTTCTGTAAACACTGGCTTCCATCGACTCATTCCCCAGGCTGGGGACAAGGACACGTGAGGCAGGCGGTGTCTGCTGGCCAGAGCCACGAGATGGTACATGGTAGTTAGCTTCTGGGGTAAACGCTCCGTGGTCTGAGGCCCAGACTGGCCACTTCCTAGCTGGGTGACTTTGGGCAGTGACTTACCCTCTCTGATGAGGACAGTGGAAGTGCCCCATCTCTGCAAGTCACACTGAGGACTAAGGGAACGTGCGCATGTAGAGTACTTGGGATGGCACCAATGCAGAGTGGCACGAAGAACTGTCACTGTCACCAAATGTCCTCACTGGAGCAGGGATGCAGGGAATACCACTGGGGCCCCATGAACGCAGTGTGGCAGCAAGGGGGGATTGCCCAGAGCTGCTGCTGCTGCTGGGTCCAGGGCTACACAAGTTCCCACCCCACCCCCAACAGGACAACAGTCTCAGACCCAGGGGAAACTCAAGGTGCAGCCCAGGCTGGGGGTCATGGGGAGCATCGCCAGGCACATCTCCTGAACTTGTCAAGCACGGGAAGCCGAGGGTGGTGTTGGCAGGAGCATTTTAAGAAGCAATAATGAAAAAGTAACAGCTGGTTTGGGCTTGAGAAGACCCTGCTCTGACATCTGCCACAAGCCTCTGATCTCCCCAGGCACAGCCCACAGTGACCCAGAGCAGTGTCTGCCATGTCCAGTGTCTGAGGCCAGGAAGGGGCAGCAGCTTTTCCAGGCCAAAGCCAGTTGCAGACACTATCCTATGCATAAGAATTGGAAGGAAGTGTTTCCATTTTATCTACGAAGCTTTGAGAAACCAGGCCCAAGGTTTGTCCAGCATGCTTACGTACCTCTGACCAACCCCCACTCCAGCCTTTCTCTGTCCACACACATCACCTACGCGCACTGGCCAAGGCCAAACACTTAGGGGTTCTGCCATTTGGAACCTGCCTTGTATTTTCCCATCTGAGAAATCACTACAGGATCTTGAAACATAGTTTTCATGAGATAACAAATGTTGACCAAGTAATGAGAGACTTTGGGCCTGGTGGGGTGGGAGTGGGGTGAGAGGGGTGGGTGGGGGGAGCAGCTACAGCACTGGCAGTCTGGCCAGTGCTCTGTGGGGCTTAGGGCAGGTGGCACCCTGCTGGGCAGGGAGGTGGATCTTCTGAGCAGCTGATACGTGTCACCCGCCTTTCTATCACCACCTACCTGCCGCCCCCATCCCTCTCTTTTTGTTCCCTCTGTATATTCTCTCTGTCTCTTCTCTTTCTCATGTTTCTATAAATCCTGCCTTCTCAGTTCACCCTTCCCCTCTGTTCTGGGGACTCCTGGGAGGTGGGGACTGTGCACTCGAGCTGGCCAGGGGAGTGCACAGAGGCACTTATTAAATGATGCTCTGGATGGTGAGGAGGACCAGAGGCCAAAGGTGAAACCACTAACAGGTTTTAGAGGGCAAAGACAAAGGACTAGCAGAAGCAGGGCAGAGCATCTATCTCTCCCGCAGTCCTAGGACATTCGTTCCCTGCTAACCCTCAGAATCTCCAGCCCAACCACCCTCTCCCCAGTGCAGCACCACTCATGGGGTTTCAGAATGTCCTCCCTCTGTTGGAGCCTAACTATTTGGGTATCACCTTAAGCAGGATGTTAAACTTTGGACTCAGCCCAGACTTGGCCACCGCCACCTTCCCTCCTCTGTTCCTGTCTGCAGGCACCCTTCCTCCCCTCTTTCTTGAGTCTCTGAAACATGGAGCCTAAGTGGAGGAAGGTGAAAACCAGAGAGAAGCAGGAGAGGCATGGCAGGCGGCTGTCTATGCACGCCGCAGAGGCAGGCAGGACGTGAGGGTGCCACGTGGTTCAGTGGCTGTGACACAGCTAGATGCAGAAGGCACACAGTCACTGAGTGAGCGGTGGGGTGGAATGAACGCCCCCTGCACAGGTGGCTGCCAAGGTCATGGACAGATGGATAAACGAGAAAAGCTGAATCTAGCAGAGGGTTGCTTTTTTTCCTGAGCAGAACCTACAAGAGTCAGCAAAGCTTCAGCATCTATCAGCCCACTGCTGACTTGTATTCCGAGAAGGAAGTCTCCAGGGTTGGAATGACAGCCCAACTCCTAATGTTCTCACTATGACCAAACAGGTCCTCAGCAATAGCCCCGTGGCCGCCTGCTGCACCCACCTGTCCCCTGTGTCCCTTCACGGGATCCACCTTTTCTGGGCTGTTCCGTGCTGTTCTCCTGGCTGCCACCATTCCGGGCATGGCTGCCTCCTGCCCCAGGGGCCCCTCCGCCATCCGCGTCTTCGACATTGCTGCTGCTGTGCTGGCGGGTGTTACAGTCCTTGCGCACTCTGTGGGAGGGAGAGAGAGGCACTGTGGGGAGTGTCACCAACACGTCTCCAAGGCCCTTACACGCCTGCCACAGCCGTGTCTAAATCAAGGCAGACAGATGCTCTCCAGGTGAGCAGCTCACCGGGAACACAGCAGGGAAAGGGGCTTTTTTCCCCCAGGTTGCAGCATGTAATAAAAGAAAGACTATAGGCCGGCACAGTGCTCACGCCTGTAATCTCAGCACTGGCAGGCTGAGCCAGGTGCATCCCTTGAGCTCAGGAGTTCAAGACCACCTGAGCAAGAGCAAGACCCCCATCTCTACTAAAAATAGAAAGACTAGCTGGGTGATGTGGGGGGTGCCTATAGTCCCAGCTACTTGGGAGGCTGATGCAGGAGGATCTCTTGAGATTGCACTGAGCTATGATGCCATGGGACGCTACCCAGTCTTAAAAAAAAAAAAAAAAGACTAGACTGTCCCTGGGTGAATGAGCTGCAGTCTCCACCTTCCTGTAAGAACCCTCAGCTTTGAGACCCAACAAGGAGCTCTGCCCTACTATGGCGAAACTTCTGAGAAGGGGGCCTCAGAAGGCATTCTCCCTTCTACAACCAGGAGGGAAGAGTGGAGGGGAGACAGAGGGCAGCCTCTGCACCAGCTGTGGACTTCGCTCCTGAAGTCCCCATGCCATCAGCAGCTTGAGCCGGTTCTGAGCCTGTGCCAGTGTGGGGGGAGGAGACTCTCGCCCGACTCAAACACCACCTGAGACCACTTGAAGCAAACCATCAGTTAGCTGTCACCTGGGTACAGCAGTTTTCCTCATGTGAGAAATGGGGGTTGCCAGTGAAATTCAAACCCCAGGCAGGAGGGCGGCCCACGCCCCCCATGGCATCTACACAGAAGCCCTTGCTGTAGCCACCTACCTCAGCCACTTGGTCTGGAACCACGTCCTAACTCTGTTCAGAGTGATGGGTCCGCCCCACACGCTCTTCAGCTGTCTGTGGGTCCCCAGGTAGGAGGTGGTCAGCGGGGACACGTACATAGGGTAGCCCAGGGGCTGGTCGCAGGACGAGTTGATGAGGTTCCGAAGCACCTGCCTGTTGTTCTGGATGCTGCCACGCTCGGGGTTGCGGTTGCGGAGGAAGACGAGCTCCTGCTGCTGCCCGGCCCACAGCCCTCGCACGCACTCTCTGTTAACCTGCGGGCCGGGGACAGAGCGCGGCCCACGGCCCTCACTCTCTGTTAACCTGCGGGCCGGGGACAGAGCGCGGCCCACGGCCCTCGCACGCACTCTCTGTTAACCTGCGGGCCGGGGACAGAGCGCGGCCCACGGCCCTCGCACGCACTCTCTGTTAACCTGCGGGCTGGGGACAGAGCGCGGCCCACGGCCCTCACTCTCTGTTAACCTGCGGGCTGGGGACAGAGCACGGCCCATGGGGAGTGAGCAGGACTCCACAGCTGAACAGCTGGGACCACAACATTTTGGCCTGAAGCTCTTTTGAGAGTGGAACCAGGATAGCTGTCCTAGAGATGGATATGAGGTGATTTTCATGGGGAAACTGAGAGAAAACAAAGACACGTTTTGTTGTAGCCTAGTGATGGGAAGTTATGTGGAAAGAGGAGTCACTGGGAAAGGCTCTGGCAAAGCTTAAGAGAAAGGTCTGGAATTCCAAAGAAGATAAAGTCTTTAAAAACAGGCTATATTCTGCTCCTCCCCGCCCACCTGTGAGTCTGGAGGACTTCTGGTCCAGGTCCTTGCCTACAGGCTGGTTCTCAGGGGCTGCTGGCCCTGTCGGGTGATCACGGCGCCCAGCCCGGCCCTGACCCTGCCTGGTGACTGGCCACTGCTCCCCTGAGACTGCTCCTCCCAACAGGACAGAGGACTGCTCCGCTCGTGATTTGGTCCCAACCTCCAGTCTGTTTCTTCTCAGACACGTGCCAGCAGGACTCCACCATACCTTGATGACCTTGAAGCTCAGGAAGCTTCTGTGGAGCATGATGACCTTGTACTCATCGGTGCCCTCGTCAACCACATGCCGCAAGGTGAGCAGCTCCTCCCTGTTGGACAGCACCGCGCCCCGCCAGGCCGGGTCGCCCTCATGGCAGATGACCACCTTCTTCTCGAAGGACTGAATGGCCTCGTAGAGAACCGCGGGGTCTTCATACTCATCAGGGCACGTGAACTGGTCCTGCAGAAAGAAGTCATACCTGTCACTGGGTGGGGACCAGAGGAACTGGTACCTGCGGGAAGGGGGCAGATGTGACTGGCCAGTGACCTCCAAAGCTAAGGCCTTCCTTATCTTACATTTTCCTCTTTTCTTTTTCTGAATCACAAGTGGGAACAGAATGCCTCTTCTCACTGGCCTCTTCTCACTGGTCTACCCGATGGAACATACTAGGAAAGAGCTTCACGGCTTAGGTTCCTCTGACTTCCAGGTACAGTCTGATATGCCAGGCTTTGGCCAATACCCCCTCTTCCTTCCCAGTGGAATATCGCCACCTCTTAGCTGCTCTTGAGGGCAAACAGTCATTGGCCAATATCAAGGCCATCTGGTGGCCTCAGTGCCTAGTTACCGTATAATGAACTCATTCTCTATGCAGAGAAAGGCCATTTCCCCCCCCCCCCTTACATTCAGATTTTTTTTTCTTTTTAAAGAATTTGTACCTGGTGAAGTTTCAGGGACATCCTGATGGCTGGAGCGACAACTTTATGTAGTAGGTCCATGTCAGCAAACACCCACTCGTCTCGTGCTGTTATCCGAAAGTCACCTTTGAAGAGGGCATGGAGGCCATATAGGAAAGAATCCAGGCTGTAACACAAAGTCCCCATCACTGTCAATTTGCACTGAACAAATGTCCAGAAACCTGTTGTCGTGAGCAAGGTTTGAGTCACCTGTTGGTTCCACTTGAAGAATTATCTCGATATTTTTAGCCTGATCCAGGAAGGAAAGAAAGAAAATTCTGGACTCACCTGAGTGCACCAAATGCCTGACTCTATACCCTGTGTTCAGACCTCATGACAGCTGCTAGCGTCAGGGCATGGGAGTCACACTCAGTCATTTCAGGGGCCAGGGAAGTGCTTCATCTCTGAATGTGACATTGGAGGTCATGGTCGCAACTGGCCTCACATGTGGGCACTCAAAGCTAGAAGGCTGTAGTGCAGCATACCCACCACAAGCAATAGTCCACAGAGGTCCCCTTCTCAGGATTGTGGGCTCACAGTGCCACAGCCGGGCACACAGCTGTCCCCTTCTCAGGATTGTGGGCTCACAGTACCACAGCTGGGCACACAGCTGTCCCCTTCTCAGGAGTGTGGGCTCACAGTGCCATAGCCGGGCACACAGCTGTCCCTTTCTCAGGAGTGATGGGCTCACAGTGCCACAGCCGGGCACACAGCTGTCCCCTTCTCAGGAGTGATGGGCTCACAGTGCCACAGCCGGGCACACAGCTGTCCCCTTCTCAGGATTGTGGGCTCACAGTGCCACAGCCGGGCACACAGCTATCCCCTTCTTAGGAGTGATGGGCTCACAGTGCCATAGCCGGGCACCTTTATTCTTTGTTATTTCTTGACATCATTTGGGGGCTGTTACTCCTATTAAAAAACTAGACCCTACCACAGTATAGAGAGTGGAAATAAAACCGAATGAAACCTTAAATGGTTCATTTAGGTTCTTAGAGCACATCCACTGACCAGTCCCACCCTTTTTTTAATGACTACAAGATGACGCAGAATTTCGAGGCTTAAAATGAGTGCCTACAGACGGCTCCTTCAGGGCTGTCCAGGTTTTTGTTTCTAGGCTCTTCCTGCCTTGCTTCTATTTCCTGCACATCACTGAGTGTGGCCAGGATGGAGAACTGGAATGCTTCTCAGGGGGAATCTCTCAGGGGCTGGGGCCTTTAAATTTTGGATGACCTTGGGGAGGAGGTTTGGGAAAGCAATTTGCCTTGTGTTCTGCGGGGGAAGAACAATCCCTCCTTTCTTAGCTTTTCTTTCTATTAATATTCTCCATTGCAGCTGCCTGGGCCTCTAACATCCCTGTGAGGCAGTTATGCTGCAAGTATAAGAAACAGCATCCCTGGTGGGGCGACCTGCGGCAGACGGAGCTGGGCAGTGCGTGTGGAAGGGGACCCCCGAGAATGGCGGCTCCTATGGACTTAAGGAGCTCGCTCACTCAGTAAGACTATTGATTCAACACAGCACAATAGTCCCGCCCACCGGGGAAATAGTTCCACTGACTGCTATTTTAGCATTTTGTTGTGAAATGTACCAGTATCGTTAATTTCCTTCAGGAACTCCCCTGAGAAAGATGATAAGGCTTTGTGGCCTCAGAGCAGACTAGGGAAATGTGAACAGCCAGCGGTTAGTCAGCTGGGCTCCTGGGGCAGTCCTGTGGCCTGGAGGAGCCTGGAACCTTTCAGAAATAGCTCCAGGAGGCAGCCCAAAGCTTCCTGGGGCTGTGAGCTGTAGCAACTGCCCAGGAGGCATCAAGAGGGCCCTGACGGGACAGCACAGCCAGGCTGCAGGAAGGCTAATGCTGAGAGTGGAGAGTTCAGAACACGAATGAGGATGGCTGTCTACTCTCAACTGAAAACATTCGGAAATGCTGCCATTGTCAGCTAGGAGCTACTTACCAAAATGGGTGAGCTAAATCCTGAAAGAAACGGCCCTACTCCGGAGAGAATTAGGAGGCCATGCTGCTGGTTTGGATGGTCTGTGCCAGCGTAAGAGAAAGGTCTCCGTCTAGAAGTGGGGGAAGGGTTGGGGGCAAAGATTAAAGGACGTGCCCAGATACCCAGATGACATCCCCAGACAGAAGCAGAAGCGTGAGGAATCCACGCAGCAGGGAGCTCAGAGTATCAGGCAGGGCAGCCGCCCTCTGATCATTCACCAGGAGGGAGAACTCAGTCTCCACAGCAGCCTCACTGAGATGCTTGGGTTCTCATCTAAGGCCCCCAACAATAGAGGTTTGAGCGTTTCTATTTTCAGAGAAAATGATGCATTGTGGTACTTCAGGCTATTGCAGTAAAATTATTTGCAACGTGGCAAGCCTGAGAAGTCCACTAAATGGGGGCATTACCCCCAGCACCTTCGAGATGGAGACAGCCTGGAAGTGAGGTGTTTCATTACCTGCCTCTCTCCCTGGAGAGAGCGAGGAGGGGAAGCAGCGAGCTGTGGCAGGAGGGGGAGCAGAGTGCAGAGGGCTCCGGGCACCTGCAGCACATTTCTGGCTTGGAACTTCACAGGATTTTGTCTTTTTAAGACTCTACTGAGAAATGACAGGCTTCCACCCCCAGGCCAACAGCTGGAATGTGGTTTTTATTAAGGAGAAATAGTGTCGCATTCAAGGTTGGCCTTCACAAGGACTGAAACAGCCCCCGCTCCCCCACCCACTGCCAAGGCCCTGTGTGTGTGAGGTAGGACGGCCCATGATGGCTCATCAGCCGGGCAGTCAGCAGAGCAGGGAGGAGCACAGCCAGTAGTGTGGGACTGCAGGGGGGCACAGAGGGCACGCGGCCACCCAACAAAATCCACGTGTGTGTCATCATGTGTTAGAGACGCATGTGCACATGGAGCACACCCAACACTGAGGAGCGAGATGTGGGGGCTCCACGGCCCCATGCAAAGGCCAGATGCTGTCAGAAATGTAAACAGACAGAGAAATGGTAATGAGCAGCTGATACCCAACTGCATTCTCTACTCAATGGAAACACTGGTGTGCTGGATGCCCTGCCTGGGCGGTAACGCGGTGCCACTGAGTTCAGAGTGCCCCTTCACTTGCTGCCTTGCTGGTGCCTCACTCAGCCTGCTATTTAATGGGGCACACCTGGTGGTGACGAGTGTACCCAGGAGGCTGGGGTGGTCAGTGCGCAGTACAGCTGTTCACGACCTTCCTGAAAGGGCTGCTCTCTGGCTGGAGGCCACAGCTGTTGGTTGCAGACCAGGCCACTGCCAAGACTCTGGCTTGGGGTCAGCCCAGTGCTGTGGCTCAGTGGGTTCTGCCCACTTCAGTGTCCCAGCCCCTCACCTTTCATGGCGATGATCATTTGGAGCCGGCCGGTTGAGGCAAGGGTTGTTTTCCCACTCTTCATCTCGGCTTTCTTTATCCACAAGAGTTCCCATCTGAGGTTAGTCCAGCCAGAGGTTGCCTTTGCCTTATGAAATCCTGACAGTCCAGAATCCCTGACCAGCTCAGCCAGGTCATCACCTGCACCCTCCTTCACAGTATGTCTCAACCTGATATTGATTTGGGGCCTCAGGGGACATTTGGGAATATATGGAGACATTTTTTGGGTGTTGCCACAGATATAGGGTGTTACTGGTGTCTCGTGGGGAGAGGCTGGGGACGCTGCTCCAATGTGCAGGACAGCACCTGCCACACAGACCCCCACAGCCCTAAGTGCCCATCTGCCACTGCGACCGGCTGGGCTCTTTCAGAAACAGAAGCACTGGGCGAGAAGGACCTCAGATGCTGGGAAATGGGGCCCTTATCCTGAGTCATGTCTTTGTGAATCTTAGGGTTCGGAGAGAAACTGCTTTTTTACAGGGATAGTTTTTGCAGGACTTACAAGGGGATCCCCAACCCAAACATGGATTTGTTCATTTCGATTATTTTCTGGACAGGCCTTGAGTACTGCGTTGTTTATAGCGCTTGCAGAATTTGTGCAGACGCTGAGTGTGATCTGCAGCCTGGGCTCCCCCTGTTTACTACTTAGTAGTGGAGGAGCTCAGAGAGTGTGTGCCCCAGGCTCACACGGGACCTAAGTCACTGTCCCAGGCTCAGACAGCATCTCTACCTTGGGAACTACAGCAAACTGTCTTCACCTGTGCTTTATTTGCCTTTGTGGAATCCAGCAAACATATGGTGGTGTCACGGTTAATTCCATACTCCTGACCACATTCTCCTGCTGTAGTTCCCCAAACAAAAGCAACACTGAAAGCTGGGTATGGTGGCAGGCTACTTGGGAGGCTCAGGTAGAAGGGATGCTTGAGCCCAGGAGCCTGGGGAACAGAGCAAGACCCTGTTTCTAAAATCAACCACCACCAAACAAAAAAGCACTGATCCAGGTGACTAGCACAATCCCTGAGCAACTAAAAGTGAGGTGGAAAGAAGGATAATAGATTATATTTTTCTAGTGATTTGTGGCTAACTAAATGCTTTCCATTCCCCAGGTTCCTCTCATTCTCATACATACATGTACAATGCATATTATCATACCCCTTTCATACGAGAGGAAACGAACCAGAAAAGTGGAAGAGGAGGATAAGATGGGTGGGAACAACTTCTCGGTGTTGTATGCCACACTGGAGGAGCACCTGAGAAAACCCTCTGGCTGCCTCAGGCTCCCTTACCTCTCTGGGAAACACGGAGTGGCCTTTAAAATGGTAACTGGGGTTGGGCACGGTGGCTCAAACCTATAATCCCAGAACTCTGGGAGGCCGAGGCAGGTGGATTGCCTGAGCTTAGGAGTTCGAGACACTCTGAGCAAGAGTAAGACACCATCTGTACTAAAAATAGAAAAACCTGGTGGGTATTGTGGCACGTGCCTGTCATCCCAGCTACCTAGGAGGCTGAGGCAGGAGGATGGCTCAAGCCCAAGAGTTTGAGGTTGCTGTGAGTTATGATGATGCCATGGGAGGCTAGCCTAGGTAACAGAGTGAGACTCTCAGAAAAACAAAACAATAACAACGAAAACGGTAACTGGAGCCATCCTGTTAAAGGCCAGCTCAGAAGCTATGTTAAAATGGTCCGATTAATCCCTTTGAAGGCTTCAGTTGAGCAGAGAAGTAAAAATGTTGCAGGTGCAGCACTTGAACTCACCCCCACCTCACCATCTCAAGGTCAGTTCTCCAGCTACTTCCTCACATTTAAATTGCTGTGTATGTTCTGCCCACACCGTAAACTGAGGGTAGTAATCCTGCTTTCATATTCTCTATATCATCTAGGAAGTTACTCCATCAGCTGTAAAATCAAGACAAGCCCTGGTTGGGAGCCCAGCTTTGCCCTACCTGGTAAAGAACACTCTGTGAAGAGCACACGGCATCCCTTAAATAGCTCCAAGGTGCTTTACTTCCTTTTGAGCTCAGGTGCCACACTGCAAGGCAGCATATGGCCCCGCAGGGCTGGAGGGACGGGAGCCAGCAGCTCCAGACCTAAGCTTAAGTCTTGGCTCCGAAACTTGTCTCTTGATCTCACCATCAATTCCTTTCTGTGCTCATTCTTAACATCTAGTACCTCAGGCATATGATTTAGAGGCTTGGTAAGGGGCTTGCTGAGAATGTCTTTATGTGGGGGTTCCCTGTGCACAAGTGTGATTTGAGAACAAGGGGCACATGTTGGTGATGGGGTGGGGGGTGGACAATTCTGAATATGTCAATATCCAGCACTCATTTTGTGCTGAAAGACGCAGCAGATGTGTCCAAGCCGCTGGGCATGAGGGCGCAGAGTGGGCCCTCCACTGGGTCCAATGGGAAAGGCACTGGGTCTGCAGGAGCCAGCAAGGTGCCCATCCCAGGCGCGAAGTGTCCCTGAGCTCAGGTCACGCTGGATAGGTCACAGGGAGCGTAAGCAGGCAAGGAGGAAATGGTGGTGCCCTGGTGCTGGGGGAGATAAGCTTCTGGAGGAGGTTTGTGGCCAGTAAGACCAGGACTCTGAGGTCTGGGCATGATTCTGCATGGTGAGACTCTGCACAAATTGCTTCTCTGCACTTCAGTTTCCAGGTGCAAAATCAGGCCAGTAGTAGTACCTACCAGGCCCTCTCTGGTGCCTGAGAGAGGGTGAGTGGCACTGACTCTCACCACCGGTGTTAGCACTGTGCCTGGACCAGCAGAGCGCATCCGTCACACGTGTCCAGTTCTATGCTACTCTCACTTCCACCCCTGAATGAGCGTCTCTCAGAGGTCAACATCCAGGCTCCGCAGCCTCCAGATATAAACCAGGCATGTTCAGACTGCAGAATCCCATATAATCATTGGAAAGAATTCACATTGGCTGAAGAATATCAGTGATACTGCTTCAAATCAATCCCAAGTGTAAAATAGTAATTACCAAATGAGAAAAAATAAAAGGCAAGATTTGATGATAATTTTGCTTGTTTTTTTCTTTTTATTACACTTGACTCATGATTTTTTAACACCAATCGTTCTGTGCTTGGAGGCCCAGCATTGCCTGGATCCATTGCTACTGTCTAGTGCAAAATGCTCCCCAAGGCTCATCTGAGGACCAGTGTCCGCGTGGCTGCAGGAGAATTCATCACCTGGCAGCTTGTTCAGAATCACACAGATTTCCAGACCCGAGACTTAGAGATTCCACATTAGTACTTCATGACGGGGACTTGGGCTCTGTATTCTGATCATGCTCCTGTGGAGATTCTGGGGTAACATGAGGTTTGGGACTCATGGGCCCAGAAAGCATGGGGTCTTCTAAAGATGTTAAAACATTTCGTGGAAACAAGGGAGCTGGGGCATGGGGAGGGCCCATAGCAGGCCAGGGTGGGAGGGCCTTTCCACACTGCCTTGGAATTTAAGGTCCCCAAAATTCTTGCTCCTTTTTCTAGGCTATCTTTTTTTCCCTATGATTTCAACTTAGGTATTTTCCCCATGCTCCAAGATTCTGATTGCAGTTTGATAACCTGATCTTGATCTTCTAGGTCAGGATCCTCCATTCTATTTATCTATTTCGACACTAGATTCTGACTTCAGAATCTCCAACTCCAGTCAGGCAAGCAGACCTTCATTGGTTTGATGGTGGGCCCCAGCTAGGGGCCTCATCTCAGGAGGAGAAGCTGAGAGGATGTCCAGGATTTCTGAAGAGCACTGTTTCCTCTGGGCACCATGAGCGAGAGGAGTGGGTAGACGATAGATGTAGCACCTCAGATGATACAGCGACCTCTGCCACAGGCAGCAGCTGGGGCTTGGCAGAGCACATTTAGGCTTGGTTGGTTTTCCTGTCACTTTCCAAAATCAAATTTGCCATGAAACTTTCTATCTCTTTAGAAGCTTAGTCTATTTCAAGACGTAGTGTATTTGCTTCTGCAAACAAACCTGTTGCTGCTGTGAAGTGTAGCCATCTCTATAAACTGTGCACAAGCCAGACACTCACTAACTTTCATGTATTTGAAGATAGGAATCAAGCCATCTCTTAGCCTCTGGGGTCAGGGAAACTAGTGTGACTTTCTACTGGTAACAAAACATCTCCTATCTGTGTGGCTTTCTTCAGTGGGGAACACAAATCTTCAAAGGAGATACATCACAAACTTCAAATTTAAACTATTATTAGCACTTGCTTGTCAATGTCCATATTAACCTATTCTATCTCCATAATGTACCAATATCTGTTTTATTTTATTTAAAGAATTCACATAATGGTGCTCTTTTGCTCACTTGAACTCAGCATCTCCTTTAAGATGATTCTCAATTTACTCATTCTTCCTCATTTTGCACACACACATTTCTCTTTGTTGAGGATCACGAGCCATGTCACTTTTGTGAAGTCCAAACATTTCCCTAACACATCAGTCACGTGAAGCAGGGCTGGTGGCTTAGTCCAGGTTGCTACATCAGACCTACCTGGGAGAGTCCGTGTTCACAATCATTTGGTGCTCACTAACGTCAAATATGTGAGACTGACTTACAGGGTCATAAAGTACACTGGAGGGGATGCTCCAGATTTTATAATTATATGAGGGTAGAAAGCACGCCAACACAGCAATTATGAGTTATTCTTACTTTGAATGTGGATACAATTTTACTAACTAAAATATTAGCAAATTGAACCCATCACTATATAAAAAGAATAATATATCATGACCACACAGAGCTTATCTCAGGATTGCAAGGATGTTTCAACATGAGAAAATCTATTCATGTAACCCATGACCAATGTAGTAATGTAATCCATTGCATTAACAGATCTAGGCAGAAGAATAGTACTGTCAGAATGTATGCCCACAAATTAAACAAAATGCAGTATCCTGTCCTGCTAAAAGTTTTAGACTTAATAAAAATGGTCTAATAGAAACCTAAACCAAACCTTATTTGTAGTGCTAAGATACTAAACTCATTCCCATTAATGTAGGGATTAAGGCAAGGATGCTATAGTTAGCAGAATGATACCCCCCCACCCCCCATAATGTCCATGTCCTAATCCCTGGAACCTGTGAACCTGTTGCCTTACAGTGCAAAAGGAATTTTGGAGATGTGACTAAATGGAAGATCTCAAGATGGGGAGCTTAGCCGGATTGTCTGGCTGGGCCCAATGCAACCTTAAGGGCCCTTACATGTAAAAGAAGGAGGCAGGACAGAGAGTGTTTGAGTCAGAGAAAGGCTAGAAGATTCAACACTGCTGGCTGTGATGGAGGAAGGGCCACAGGAACCAGGCAGCCTTGCAGGACAGGGAAGGCCTTCTCCCCTCAGGAGAGGACAGCCCTGCAGATACCTGGATTGCAGCCCAGCGAAATCCATTTTGGATTTCTGACCTCCAGAACTGAAAGATGATACAACTATATTGTTTAATCACCAAGTTTGTGGTACTTTGTTATAGCAGCAGGAGGGAAATGCCACACCTGCCCACCTGTTGCAACATTGTATTTAGGTCATGGCCAATCTAATAAGGAAAAGGACTTGAGTTATAAACACTGGAAAGAAAAAAAAAAGCAAGATTGTCATCATTTTCAGGTATGCCTTTCTACCAGAAAATCAAAATAAATTAATTGACACGTTATTATGTTAATAACAGTTCAGTGGTGGTGCCTAGAAAAAGACCAATATTTAAAAAAAAAAAACTTTCCTGTATACCAGAGGTAACCAATTATAAAATGATTATATTCACAATCGCAATAGAACTACAAAGTGCCTAGAAATAAGTACATGAAGAAATTACAGATCCCTAAAAAATGATAAAATTTTACTGAGGGTACTGAAAAAACTAAGCTTTCTGAAAGATATACTATATTAACAAATAGTGTTCATTGTGTTTTCTCAAATTAATCTGTAGGTTCAACATAATCTCAATCAAAATTCTAGTAGAGGTTTTTATGGAAAGTGATTCTAAAGTTTTACCAAAGGAAAAAAGAAATGAGTCAGAGAAGATAAGATAGACTAGAAAAAAAATGAAACTAGAAACTAAGAAAAAAATGAACTAGAAAAGATATGAAAAGCATAAGACAAGTGCAGCTGGGTTGAAATTATTTTAACACATATAACAAGGTATTATTGTCTTAATTGCAAATACCTGCCATATATCAGCAAGTACTTAAGAAAAATGAGTAAAACATTTAAATGGGCAATTTTGCAGAAAAAATATAAAAGGCCAGTAAACATGTCAGAGGCTGTTACCCTCGTGATAAAAAATGGATGCAAATTCAAGTAAGGAGACATAATTTTTCCCTGTGAGACTAGAAAAAATCTAAAAAGTTGGAATACTCAGTGTTAGTGACCATATGGCAAACACCATCAGTAAGACTACAAATGGAGATGGCCTTTTTCAAGAGGAATTTGTATCTACAAAAACTGTGTTTACAACTTTTTTTGCACTCTGGTCTCTTTTCCCCCCAAGTAAAACCTAAGAAACCTGAAGCACAGGCACCTGTTTGGTTTAGAGGTGGGGCCCCATCAGGCTCCACCCCCTGGACCCCGCCCCGTCCCCAGGCTCAGTCAGCCAAGTGAGAACCTCATGGATTTCAGACGGCAGCTATGGCAGCATGTAAAAGAAGTTGCCTTTTGTAAATTAAGCATTGGAATTACAGTGCCTCCTAGGATTCTGCTGTGGCATGGGACTGCTCAGTAAAGGAACCTGTCCCAGGTAATCACGTCTTTCCCCGGGAAACTGCACGGATTCTCCCCAGATTTACCTCATCATCATGTTTGCAATGAATAGAACTGACATTGAATATGAGAAACTCTTTGAAACAAAGGGAATCCCATCAAAATTAGGTTTAAAAAAGGCAGCTGATAAGCATGGTGCTTAATCAAAGAAAAAGAACTGAGGCAGACACCAGATCAGGGGCGCTGAGCGAGCTACGCAAAGAACAAGATTGAAAAAGTCTTTGAAAATCTCTTAGATATGAACTAAAAAAATGTCTTGCAGTATTTATTTGCCACTTGAAATTTATAAAACCCCTCACAGGGATCAAACAATAGGCGGCATTGTATTAGTTTAACCATCGCCCAGGTGCTATGAATATCTGAAGACTCCTTTTGTGATTTTAATTGCAAGGTCCTCTGAAGCCATTCCCAAACACTATTCTCTATTTATAGTTTTACAAGGAGCCTGCTCGGGGGCTACTTCATAATGTTTACAAAGCCCACGAATAAGCCTTCTGCTGGACTTCCAACCATCATCAAATTAGTCTCAGATGACCGCAAAGCAGATGGTTTGACTCTGGTGTGAGCCGAGTTAGGTTGGAGGACAGGGAGAGACTGGAGCCCATTCAGCTCCTCTGCACAGAATTTGCCCATAACAGGCATTATGAAATTTTAAGAGTGAGACCTTTGGGCATTTCTCGCCTATAAAGAAAATGGTAAAATTCTGAGAGGGGGGACTTGAAAGAGTTGCTGATGTCACAAATTCCAACCACCTTTAGCTCTTACCTCTCCCTCCGGTGACTCCAGAGAGAAATGGAAAGAGCTGCTACCACCACACTTTACCCTTTATCCGTTCACAAGTCGTAAGTGATGACACCTCTTGACAACTTGCCCCAAGAATGACTCACAGCTGTCCCTTTCAGGAAGGACATTCAGAAACTGTCAGCAAGAGTCTCCATGGACTTGTCTACCTGACGGCCCAGGGGTGTGAGCGTTGTTAAACAAATAGATTAGTGGGTTCTTCCCTTAACAAAGTTATGATCAACCCTATCAACACAAAACTCACTCCAGTTAATATCAAAAGAACCCCCTTTGCGGCGCACCACATCAGTATAGTGCAGACCTACTGAATAAAGGCCAAGTACAGGGGAAGCCAGGGAGGGCAGGCTGCATAGAAGCACGCTTTCTCCTGGGTCTGCATGGTTCACAATCTTGGCTGCCTGCTGAACTCACCTGAAGAGCTTTAAAAAATCAGACATGTGGTCCACCCTCAGGGACTATAATGGAATTGGTCTGGACTGGGTCAGGCCTGGGCATCACCACAAGAGATTTTAATGTGCACTTGGGGCTGAGAACCACCCACTGAGGCAATTCTAACCAACAAGCAGAGTTCAGAGCTGCTGGTCTGTAGAGCTAAATACCAAAGAAATCTGTGCGCCAGCCACTGAGGTGGGTGATCTGAGGAGAGTGATGAGATTCCTCTGAGCAGGTTGACTGGAGAGTGACAGAGGGTGACAAGGGGCCAGCAGAGAGGTCAGTTTTGTTTCCGTTCTTTTGTTTGTTTGTTTTTGTTCTTTAAGAAGGGAAACTCAGGCTGTTGACCTACTGAAGGGGGATCCAGTAGAGTGAGAGTTTGGAAAACAGAAGAAGCATCCAATTAATCAAAGTTCCACAGAGACAGGGCAGAGTCGAGTCTGGCCTAGAGCTCAGATGTGCGGAAAAATAAGGGAAAGGGGACTAAGACCCTGAGCACCAGTTCTGTTAGGTCTCCACCTGGGTGCCTCCCATGGGTGATTCCACTGATTCTCCCCCACAAATCTACAAGCACCTCAGTAACACAGAAGGGTCAAGAGTGTAGTGTATGAATGATATTTCCAAATCTAATACTCAAAAAGATCAAAGTCATCAAAAAAGTATTCTTGAAGGCTCAACACAATTTGTTATGGGAAGAATTACCTGAAAGGAGTATTATCAATCCTGCCTTAGAATAAAGAAAACAATGGACAAAATTGTCAGAAATGTCAGAGGTGGGGCCCGTACCACTGCTTCCCCCAGGTACCTGATGGCCATACTGTGAGCGGCAGTTCCCAGGGCTCGCCTCCCCAGGACGCACAGAGCAAAAGACAGAGTCACCAAGGCAGAGTCCTCGTCACTGTCCACGACGGGCTTTGAAGGCTGAAAGAGCAAGGATGTCCACTCAGCTTTCACTTGGGTTCCCATGTGTACCAACATAGAATCTTAAATGTAGAGGCAGAGGAGGCTCTTTAAGTCACCCATGTGGTCATCTGGTCTCCTCTAAGGTGGCCTCTGCTTCTTGTAGCAGTTTCTTTTGTGGTTGGACATGGAAAAAATAAAATTAAACTGGGCAAGCTATTTTAGGAGAGAAAAGGGCCTACAAGGTGTGCTGATGACCTACTTCTCTGAGATTTCGAATGCGGCCCTTTAGTCATAAAGACGGTCAGTGCTTCCAGCTGAGTGTCCGCACACCTTAGCACCAGGCAACGCAAAGGAGAGGCAGCGCCAGCAGGGAGAGAGAGTGTACAATCGGGTGCAAATCAGAGTCTTCTGCCCTCCCATCAGCGAGAAGCCCTCTGCACTGACTGTGAGTCCACAATCAACTGCTAAATTAAAAGGATTGTTCAAAGTTGGCTTTTAAAGAAAGAGGCTGGGGAAGGATGTTGAAGAAATTTAAAGTCAAAGTATCTTTTGCAAGAAAAATGAAATAATTTCATGAAGGAACTGAGAAAAGAGCAGAGCCATCTCAGGGACACAGGCAGAGGAGCCAAAGAGTCTCTGGACAGCTGAGCCATCTACAGAGGTCAAGCGCGGGGCAAGGCTGTCAACACGCCTCTCTCTGGTTTCTCTAAAGAAGGTCGGTTCTGTCACCGGCTGCTTCTGCTACGTGCGTTTAGTCACTCATAAAAAGGTCACAGACCCGGGCTAGTGTCTCAGGACACAGCACACCCTGCATCAGCTGCTGAGGAAGTTGTTTTCACTTGGAGTCACTTTCTCCGTCCACAATCCCGTTGACCCAGATTGTCAAGCCCTAAGAAGCAAACTCATTCCCTGCATGTGCTGCCCCCTTCTTTCTCCTCCTCTGCTGACGCCTTATCTTCTTTTAGTCACTATTCTTAATTTTATTTCTTGAGAGGCAGGGTGCTCTCAGAGCATGAACAATAATGACACAAGAAAATAAATCACCAGCACAGCAGTGAGGTGGACCGATCTGATTGCTAAACAGAATATACACGTCCACGATGAACATGGTCAGTAAATCCTCCTGATTTCAGCACAGATACACTCTGTATGGAAATCTCAAAAAGGGAAACGTTTCCAATGTTTCAAAGCTTCAAAGTAGAGGCTTAAAACTTCACTGACCCTGAGCACGGTATAAAGCAGGTGTCTTCAAACTACGGCCCATGGGCCACATGCAACCTGCCTACGACATTTATCCAGCCCACCGGGTGTTTTTGCTGCCTCTACCTGTCTTGCTTAGCAGCTGACTTGGCCTGGGGCCTACAGTCCGGCTCTCCAACGGTCTGAGGGACAGGGAACTGGCCCCCTGTTTAAAAAGTCTGAGGACCCCTGGAAGGAACAAATTCCCTGGAGCCTCCTGCATTAGAGACACCATATGTTTAGTGTCCCATTTAATTTCACTTAACTTAAACATTTACCTAAGTCTTATTTTTTCCTCTTTGATAAGTCTACCATAGATCATAAGAAAGAGATGGATATATAGATATAAAAACATTCCTTGTTTTTCAAACTTGCATTCCATGCCCGCACCCCCGCCTCTCCCACCTACCTCCTGTGTTTTCCGTGTGCAGTACTGAATCCATTCCAGATAAACATTACAGAAGCTGGCTCGTGTGATCCCCTGGAGACACGGGACGTAGTCATCATCGATGTTAATGTTGAACATCGCAAGGTCACGCTCAATGTAATGCCACTTGGCAAAGGGCTGCAGGGACTTCAGAAGTGATTCATTTTTGATCCAGGAGAGGAGTTTGGGGGACGTTACCATATAGTATATTATACTCTGCAGAGAGAAAGCAAGATTTTGAGCCCTAACAGCCATTCCAAAGCCAGAGATTGTTTTTTTTTATTTATAATATCTCAGAAAGTAAATCAAGCTTAGGAGAGTAGGAGACGTGGAATCCCCATGTGCGGTGTCGTTTGTATCTCCTGCTGGGTTTGATGTGTGTTTGAGACACTCTGAAGTGGCCTCTCCTGAGGGTTATCATAAAGAAGAGGAAAGTGAGAAGGTAATGGTGATGGAAGAGAGAGAAGAGTTCCTGAGATGAGGAAGGGTGACAGCGGCCCTGTCCATTCTGAGAGAAGAACAAAAAAGCCCCCTCTACCTGGGCTACTGCAGGCTTCCGTTTCCGTGGGCACCAGGCCAGGCCGACCAGCTGAAAGAGACCAGGCAGACCCTCGTGCAGGGCCCCAGCCAAAGGGTATTTAGTGAACTAAAACAACACCTTTCTACAGAAAGTGCTGATCATGGGAAATCACTGTAACACACAGACGCTTAATCTGACTGCCCTGATGGTGGACATCTGTGATCCGTTCAAAAATAGCCCCTTAATCAGGGGCAGTCCCAATTACGGAAAATGCCTCTCTCCCCTCAGCTTTACTATAGTATTCTGAGTCACTGCTTTTACTAAAAGCCATCTTGTAGTTTTTGAATGAATTCATCCTTCAAAAAGGCTACTACGTGGCCCTGAGGCCTAAAACTGTGATGGAGAAAATGAGAATCCGAGCCCGACCGGGGGCCGTCAGCAGCAGATCCAAGTTCACTGCCGTGGACGCACTTGCAACCTTCATTACAGTTTCATTACAATGGAAAATGAAAGTGACACTCGGGGCTGAGGCTGAGGAGGACCTGGGGAGCAGGGCTGCACACCTCATCTTGAATCACGAGGGACTAGGAGCCCACGGCACTTGATGCAGAGAGGCAGGAATGCATGCTCCCCTTGCAACCAAGCACTTAACTGGTGGCCCTCACTGCTCAAAAAACATTCTTTCCTAGCAAGAAAACAGAAAATAAACAAATCCCAGGTGGGCAGGAACAAAGGTGGCTGAAACCTATAAACTGAGTGGCCAGAGAAGCCCTTCTCCAGGGGACTCCCACCCTCCCTCTCCGGCTCTTCCCTCCCTCTGGCTGAAAAATGAAGTCCAAAGCTCATGGCCTCAGGTTCCTGAGGTGTCTGGTTTCATGTTCCTCCTGGAGTTGAGCAGGTGAAGGGACAGACACATGACACATGTCTCTGATTTCTGCTAACAATTGCAAAGGCCTGACCTGGCCTCTCTATCGCTGTTGGGACTGAGGGCAGCCCAGACAATGAAAAGATGAATCCGTGTGGCTCCCAGCTTGTGGCTTTGCATCTTTGGGACATATTTCCTATTAGCCTCCACCGTCAACCTGCCCTCAAAATGAGGAAGTTTGCAGAGAATGACAGAATAGAGCAGCCTGCCCGTTCCTCCCCTCTGTGATGCTGTACCCCAGGTCAAGCAGGAAACCCCTCAATGTAAGGAGGGGGTGGGGTGGAGGAAGGGAGGGGTGGAGGAAGAGGTCTGTGGAAGTCGAAGCAGGAGACGGGCAAGATGGAAGGACGCCCACTGAGCATGGCAGCTGAGAGGTTAGAATGAGATGGAGTGAATGGAGAACTCAGCTCTCCGCCAGCCAGTGGCACATGTCTAGGAAGAAGTCAGAAGGGCATGTCTGTAACATCCGTGACTTACCTACCCAGCAAGCAGGATGAGGGTGAGGCTCAGGGGAGGCAGACAGGAGCAGCAGCCCAGGAGAGGTTGAGCAGAGGGGTGAGGGAACGGGGCAGCGTGAGGGGATGGGAGACACTGCAGCTCTGGTGGTCACCCAAGTGCACATCTGATATTCAAAAATACACGTTTTGAACCTGGAGTGTTTTCTCTTGTCTCTTTGTTGGTCGCAGCATTTAAAGCTTCTAGAAGGTAGACAGTTTAAGGAGTCAGCCCAAAGTTTAAGCAGAAGAGAGTCAGGATGCCCAGGACCTGTGGCCACCGGCACCACTTCTCGACTGAGCATTACAAAGGGTGAGGAGAAATTGGGTCTGGTCTCTCCAAACATCTGGTCCTAATTACGTATCAGATAGAAATAACAAACAGAAATGGGAAGAAGAAAGTTTACATTTCCATTCATTTCTAGGGAGGAATGAAAACAACCCCTCAGCAGCTCAAGTCAGAATAGTTAACGAGGACTCTGAACCCCAGAGGTGAAAGTTTCCTCTCCTTCAGTTGGGCGGAAGCTTGCAGGGCTGACTTCAGAACCTGAGCGGCTTGGATTCTGGCTTCCCCGATCACAGCACCAACACCTTTCTCCAGGAGCAGACACAACCGCCCCAACTAGTTGCAAGCCACAGCTCCAATTTATTTAGGCAGAAATTCTGTCATGGAGACATAGTCAGTGAGTGCTGTGAAATCCATCAGATTGTGTCAGGATGAAAAGAAAATAACACTAAATAAAGCAGATAAGCGGGCAGTGTGATGCACTGACAGGGTGCGCGCACCGTGGGGAAGCAGGCCCCTCCTGAATTAGTTCAGGGTATCTGGCTCCGCCAGCAGGGATTCTCCTGGTTCCTTGTTTAAATTGCAGATCAGCTTCTTCTTTCAGACAACTCATTCTAGGAAAAGGGCCTTGGCAGGTGGACCAACGCCGAGGTGTTCAGAGCTCATTCTGCAAGGCAAGTGATAAGCTCATCTCCTTTCTAAAAGGGCTGCCCAGAAACGACAGCAGCGGGAAAGCCAGGCCCTCAGAGAAAGCTGGTTTCTTGACTGCTCAGAGGGTTTTCAGCACTAAGACACTGAGGAGAGATGGGGGGCACAGCAGGGGAAACAGCACGTCGCCAAGAAGGAAATGATCTCAAATGTATTCACAGAGGTGGGGGAACAGACCCAGTTTATTAAGAGATTTTAAAAAATGCTTTAGTATAAAGGAAGTATTTCAAATTTTTCTTCCTTTCCAATTTGCCTGTCCAAAAAGAAAACAATAGTAAAAAGAATGAAATCAAACTCTTGAAACTTTAAGTAATTTGGCGCTATAGAGGCAACTTTGTTCACTTAGCAACCGAGGGCAAAGAAGAAAATATTTACTTGCTTGCTTTCAACCCAAAATGTTCCCTCTGTTCTAATAACCAGCCAGCTGCCCCGAAGTTTCCATTCACTGGCTGCACCAGGGGAGCCAGTGTGAGTTCAGACTCGCCCTCACTGAGGGACAAAGGGCAGACACTGAGTGTGCAGAGACAGCTTCAGGTGACAGGCCTGACAGTACCCAGGTGAACTAACCAGGGGGCCGCTAACCAGGGGACCACTGGGAGGTCCCAAATCTCAGCTCCTCCTCAAAGCTGATTTGGAGTTAAGAAAATTCTTATTTCTATTGAGCCTATGTCTATAGCAGTTCCAAAGCCTAGATGTGCATCAGATCACTTAGGAAGCTTTTAAACAATGTAAGTCCTTGGGCCACCACTCCACAGCCATGGAATCAGAATTTTTGGGTAGGACTTGAGATCTATGGTTATCTAGCTTACTTGGGTGGGGGATCTGCCACGGGTCTGCCCTGCCAGTGAGAAGTGCTGAGCACAGCACTGCCTGCCTCTCCGACCCTCTGTCCCATTTCACCATCATACCCCTCTCCTTGAAAACAGAGCTAAGGGAATCGTTTTCTCACAAGCCGAATACCATGGGGCAGGTTCTGGGGAGAACGCCCGCCCTCTTCCATTTACTTGCACATTATCCTTCATTTGTTTATCAGATGGCAAACTGTCACTTTAGGAAACATTTAGGGAATGGGGAGGGCCTTTCCAGGAGTTAGAGAGGGGAAAGGTGAATGTCACTACTGGTCCCCCTCGGAAGCATCGAAGCATCGAACGAAAACTTGGTCCAGTTGACGAGGCCCAGAAGCTTCCGGAAAAGCAAGAGGGTGAGTGAGGTCGGGACCTGGACTGACATTTCAATGTCCCCCTCGCCACACCCTTCTCTCCCTCGGCTGGCCCCACGATGTGCGTCAGGTATGTGCACATGTCTGGCTCAGGAAAAGGCAGAGGTGTGGCTACTGCTGGACCAGGTCTCATCGCTCAGGCCCGGAGCAGGCTGCTCAGCTGCTGGCCTGGGTCTGGATCTCTTCCGACTGTCCAGCCCGAGCTCCAAATCCCATCACCTGGAA
This sequence comes from Otolemur garnettii, assembly GCF_000181295.1. Classification (NCBI taxonomy): domain Eukaryota; kingdom Metazoa; phylum Chordata; class Mammalia; order Primates; family Galagidae; genus Otolemur; species Otolemur garnettii. Next base: position 2,150,506 of record NW_003852511.1, read on the forward strand.
CCTTTGCTCATTCAGTCCAAAAAGATGGGTCTGGCACCCCCATATGTAAGTCATCACGTGGAGCTCTGGGGACCCAAAGAGGAGGCAGGTGTGGTTCCTCTGCCCCTGGAGTTGTCATGAAGGGAGGTAGGAAAGGTTTGCAGAGGAAGGGGAGGTGAATGCTGGCTGTGACGCCCAGGCAGCTGGTGAGGAGGAACTCTGTGGGGGCTGAGGCTGGAGGGAAGCTGTTGGCACATGGGAGGGAGGGGACAGTCCCTGTAGGGAGTGAGCAGCTTGCAAGGTTGTGGGGCAGGGAGCACAGGAAGTGTGTGTGATGTGTACACAAACTGGTGGGGGAAGCAGGAGTGGGAAACACAGCTGGAAGTGGCAGGGGAGGGCTCAGATGGCCGATGAAAGAGTCTAGCCTGTTCCTGAGACAACAAGGAGATGCTCAACTCCAGGGCTCGTCCCTCCAGCCTGTCTAGACCGCGCTCAACTCCAGGGCTCGTCCCTCCAGCCTGTCTAGACCCCGCTCAACTCCAGGGCTCATCCCTCCAGCCTGTCTAGACCCTGCTGAACTCCAGGGCTCATCCCTCCAGCCTGTCTAGACCCTGCTGAACTCCAGGGCTCGTCCCTCCAGCCTGTCTAGACCCCACTCAACTCCAGGGCTCGTCCCTCCAGCCTGTCTAGACCCCACTCAACTCCAGGGCTCGTCCCTCCAGCCTCTCTAGACCCCATACTGCTGTCCCGAGCTGTCCCTCACCCTTCTTCTCAGCCACTTGCTTCCTGGGCCCGGGAGTCCCCTTGACCAGTCAGGCTTGATCCAGCCATTCCTGTAATCACCCCTCCTGCTGTCTCCTGAGAACTAAAGGAGATACTGAAGGGACAGTATCCTTAACAAGAGAGGCGAGAGAGATGACTGATTACCATTCATTGTCTGTCTTTTCCTTTCACGAGCTCACAGTTACATTCTGGGCTCATGGCTGACCAGGGTACACTTTCCAGACCCTTTCCTAGGTGGCCCAAGACAGAATTCTAGTTGATGGGATACAGCAGGAGCACACTGGTTGATGGGATACAGCAGGAGCACACTGGTTGATGGGATACAGCAGGAGCACACTGGTTGATGGGATACAGCAGGAGCACACTGTAGCAACCGCTAGGAAACTTCTAGGGGGCACTTGGTACATGCCTGCTGTTTACATTTTCTTTATCTTTTCCTCCACCCCTTTAAGGCTGGAACTTAAATCTTACTGGAGCTGGGAGCTGGCAGGAACATGGGTCCCTAAAGACTCCATGGAGAGGAACTACCAAACGAGCCTTCATCCATCTTCACGTGGGAGACAAATAAACTTCTTAGCTGGGTGTGGTGGCTCATGCCTGTAGTCTCAGCTACTGGGGAGGCTGAGGCAGGAGGATCACTTGAGCCTAGGAGTTTGAGTACAACCTGGGCAACACAGCAAGACCCCATCTCTAAAAAAAATATTTTTAATGGGAAAAAAAAGAAAGAAAAACCTCTAACGTATGTGGCCTATTGTTATTTCATGACCTGCTGCCAAATTTAATACCAATTGGTAAGTTGAATTTGCCTAGAATATAGATGACAGATCTCAATGCCCAGATTTGCTTCCCAAACCTTCCCCAATTTCATTAGGGGGGAAGGAATGGACAAGACACATATAGCTTAGTGTGAAATTTGGATGGAACATTTTATATCTCTCTAGCATACACGAAAGTGGCATAAGCTACCAAATCTATTGTAAATATTCTGCCACAGAAAGGGGTTTTGCAACATTTAGTGCTGTGGTCTCCTGGGGGATGATGACTGAGAGTCACCTACCCTTCTGACTTTCACGGTCCATTATTTTCAGGAAGCTTCAGCAGAGATTGCAGTTGTTGGGGACCCCCACAGTAGCTATTCCAAACTTCTAAACACCCTGCTGTTAGCTAGCTGAAACTTCAGGAGTCCACATTATCTTTTTTTCTGAATTGCCTCATTTCTGCCAGGCCACCTGTCTCAGCCTCAGCTGTCAGGGAGTTTTGTGCTCTCAGACAGATGAATGTCCTGTTTTTGAATAGCATTAGGATGTGGACCTCCTTGCGGACCTGTCCAGGGCAGCGGTTCTCAACCTGTGGGTTACAACCCTTTTGGGGGACAAATGACCCTTTCACAGGGGTCGCCTAATATCAGATATTTACATTACAATTCATAATAGTAGCAAAATTACAGTTATGAAGTAGCAACGAAAATAATTTTATGGCTGGGGGTCACCACAATATGAAGAACTGTATTAAATAAAGGGTCGTGGTAGTAGGAAGATTGAGAACCTCTGGTCTAGGGATTCCACTGTGCAATCCCCTTTCCTCAGCATAAGACCCACTGCAGAGGCTCAGTTCCTGTGGCTCAAGTGGCTAAGGCGCCAGCCACATACACCTAAGGTGGTGGGTTCCAATCCAGCCCGGGCC
>NW_003852511.1:2153136-2171745 GCF_000181295.1 Otolemur garnettii
AAAAAAAAAAAAAAAAAAAAGACCCACCCCAGATATCCTCAGCCAGGCTGCCCTCACCGCTCTCTCCCTGTCTGAAAACACCACAGTCTCAATCAGCACTCTGCATCCTCAGACAATGCTACACTGTCCTCTGGCAGATTTATTCCAAACTGGCATGTTTTCTGAGGCTGTATACAGATTGGACAGACAACTGAAAAAATGAAGAAAGACTCTCATACCCAGTCCTGCCTGGATCCTTTAGCAATATTCTTGAGTTTTCATCACGAGCTTAAAATATAAATCCGATTCTAAAGTGAACAATTTGCAGAGCATCTAAGTCAACATTTAGAACTCAGAATTGAGGCTGAGTAAGGTTCCCCGATGCTTACATTTGTCATCACCATCATTACGAGCAACTTGTGCTGCCGCGGCAGCGAAGCAGCAGACACAGAAAGGAGCATGGAAGCCTGGGAGCTGCTGGGCTTAGACTGTGACTCAGCAGCACAAACCCCAGGCTAAAGCCCTCTAGGATTGTTTGCAAACGCAATGGTTCCCAAACCTGCAGGGGTTCTTATTCAGGGTGGAGGAGAAGCTCCAAAACCCAGCTGTGTACCAAGCTCTTCAGGAGCTCCCTGTGCCAGTGAAGCGTTATTCCCAGGCAAGTACCTTGATGTAGTACCGGATGAGGAGCCTTCGGAGGTCAAACACCTGCAGCATGGTGGCGGCATTGTTGTCCAAGATGCTATAGCCCTCCAGGATGTACTGCGTCTGCGCAATCTCCCAGGTGAGCCAGCGGAGGTGGAACGCAGCGTTGCAGGACAGCAGGTGGGGCAGGTGGCCTGGTTTGCAGCAGCAGCAGCCTCTGTCATCCTCATCGCCCTCCATGATGGCTTCCACCTCCCTCTGCTGGCAATAGGTTCCTGGACGAGCACAGACATGAAGGAAGTGAGACAAGCAGTCACGCTAGATGCTCGTTTTGGATGGATTTGTTTTTGCTTGCATGAGAGGGGAAGATGCTGAGGAGAGTCTAGAACGCAGATTTGTTTATTCTTAGTTCAAGGAGTGCCCTTGAAGAAGTCACAATTCTCATTCATAGTCATTGTGATTCTCATCTCCTCCCAGGCCTTTGTATTAGGAGCGTGTGCTGTCACAGTGGACACGGACGTTACTGGCTGAAATTCAGGATGGTTACAGCATTGAGCTGCAGGTCATGACTGAGGAGATGGGGGCTAAGGCGGCAGGTGGAGATATCAGAGAGCCTGAGAGCCCCTAGGTGTGCGGTGCCCTGCCAGAGGACCTGCTGCCAAGCTGCAAGGCTACACCAGCAAAACCCACATCTCGGAGATCAGGATGTGGCATGAACTGGGCATGCTCCCAAAGGATTTACTTCCAGAAACACGGCAAGATGGTAGGGGTCAACAACCTTTGAAAGCAGAACACTATAGCTAATTGAACACTATCATCAGTGACTTGAAGGGAAACAGATTTAGGATGCTAACGACAGGATGCTACTGACATGGCCTCTCATGGGCAATCATGTTCTGAACTTACCTCAGCAGACTGGGCTGGTGGACAGAATCTCAAACACTGAAAAGTAATGGGAATAAAGGGAATATCCTGCAGGTAGCATCAACGACTCAGCTACACAGTTTATGACTATAAAGTTTATGACTATGACCACATTTAGCAAAAGGACACCTAAAAATGGCATGTGATCTGGACCGCATCTAAACAAAGAGACAGCTTTGATGGGAATGTGTCTGGTAGACCCACAAATGGGGTCACCAGTAAAAGGTAATAAAGCTGGGGAATCTGAGAAAGTTGCACTTTTTTTAGTCCATTAAAAATGTTGATCAGTACTGATTTGAAAAAGATTATAAAGATTATTATTTACACATTAAGCATTAAGAAACAAGATAATTTTAGAAAACTTAAATCCTATTTCTGAATAACAACTTAAAACCCAGGGTATTTACTTTGAAGAAAAGACTTTCAAAGATATTGTGGTTGCCTTCAACAACTCTCTGAAGACACTCATTTGGAAATGTGAACAGATATTCTCTGTAGTTCAGAAGGCATTGTTATGACAAGGGGTCCTCAAACTTTTTAAACAGGGGGCCAGTTCACTGTCCCTCAGACCATTGGAGGGCCAGACTGTGGGGCCCCGGGATGAGTCGGCTGCTAAGCAGGACAGGCAGTGGTGGCAAAAACACCCAGTGGGCTGGATAGATGTCTTAGGTGGGCTGCACGTGACCCACTGGCCATAGTTTGAGGACACCTGGTTACGACTAGCAGAAAAAAGTCTTAGGGCATGGAATTTATCAAAAGAAAGACCATTTGTGTGATGTGGGCTATTTTTCTTGGGGTTAGGTAATATCTCAAGGTGGTTCTGCTTTGCATTTCTCTGATGACTGAGAACAATGAAGATTTTTTTCATATGTTGGTTGGCCATTTGTCTGTCTTCTTGGGAGAAGGTTCTGTTCATGTCTTTAGCCCAATCACAGAGTCTCAAAGCTGCAAACGTTGGTATGGGTGTAGAGAGAAGGGAACACTGATACACTATTGGTAGGATTGCAAACTAATATAACCCTTTTAGAGAGAAGTATGGAGAATCTTCAAAGAACTAAAAGTAGACCTTTCATTTAATCCTGCAATCCCATTACTAAGAATCTACCCAGAAGAAAAAACATCATTTTACCATAAGGATATTTGCAGTAGAATGTTTATCGCACCTCAATTCACAATTGCCAAGATGTGGAAATAACCAAAGTGCCTATGGACTCATGAATGGAGAAACTATGGTATATGTATGTCATGGAATGCTATTCAGCCATAAAGAATGATGGAGACTTTAAATCTTCTGTATTTACCTGGATTTGGAGAACATCCTCCTAAGTAAAGTATCATAAGAATGGCAACGCAAGTATCTAATGTACTCAATACTAATATGAAACTCGATGAACAGCTACAGGCCTACACATGAAAAAAAATTAAAAATGATTTAAGAGGGAGGGTGGTGAGGCGATTGGTGAGCTCTCACCTAACAGGTACAATGGAGGGGTGTAAGCCACACCTTCTGGGTAAAAGGCTCAACTACAACTTGGACTCTACCTAACAAACACAAGCAATGAAACCTGATTAGGTTCATATCCATAGATTAATCTGAAATGTAAAAGCAAGACCATTTAAAACTGAGAGTTCAATAATTAAATGGATTGCCTGGGGAGAATAAGAGGCTAATGAAGGAACTGGTGGTGACAAAACAGGAGTGACAGGTGCAAACAGCCAAGGGGAAAAGCCACGTGAACTATGAGTTGCAGTCAAGAGAAAAGCAAGAATAATGAAGAAGTTATAAGGCAAAGTGGGATTGACGGTACCATCTGTTGCTGGTGGTGACGGTAGGGGTGGCTCAGGTATAGTTTTCAAGATAGATGAGTCCCAGGAATACTTATTAACAGGAAGAAAAAAAGGACAAAAGAAGAAATCAAAGATAAACCAGAGTTCTGGAGGACAGATTAACTTGGAGGCTGAGGAAAGGCCGAAAGAGAAGGCAGACACAAAATACAATAAAGCTGAAAATTAAGTTAAATAAAATAGGCATTCAGAGTGGAGCAGGGAGGGAGAGAAAATGCAGGGGGTGGTGGGAAGTAGCAGAAAAAAAGTAGCCCCGAGAGGCCCCTGAGATATTTCATTTCAAGAGATGCCTGCTTCCCTGTGGGCCTGGATCCAGGAATTATTTGTTGAGAGTCACTATTTAAATATACTTAAAACTACTTAAAAGATTTCATGGAAATATCATTTCCACGTTGACACAGGACAATGTGATTTCAGTGGGAAGCAGTAGTCAACAAATGGGTTTTGAGAAAAGGTAGCACATTCTGGCTGCTTAACTTTGGTCAAGTTATTTAACTGGATCAAGTTTGTATCTTCATCTATTAAATGGGCCATTCTAAGGATTAAAGAAAATGGTATATACACAGTGCTTAGTAACCACTCAAAAATGGCAGTTGTTACTATCATTTTTACTAGCTTATGAGCTCTATAAAAGCAGTACCTGATGGAAATTCAGTAAATAAATGAATAAATAGATGAGCATATGAATAAATTTATTCATTCAACAGGTAATAAGTGACCACTATGTGCCAGGCCCTGTCTATGTATAGGGAATACAACAATTAAGAAAAAAAACCCGTAAAATCCCTGTTCTCCTGTGGCTTATAGAGTAGGGCTGAGAACACAGACACACAAAGAGGTTTGGATACCAGGGTGGGACAGCTATTTTAAGGAGGAGCATCAGCAAAGGCCTCCCCAGGATGTCTGAGGCTGGGTGCACTCTGCGCAGATAACTCAGAGAAGAATTTTCCCTATGGACAGAAGATCAAGTCAAAGGCCTCGGGGTGGCAGCATCTTGGGATGGGAGCGGGCTGTCATGTTCCCAGAGCAGCAAGGATACGTACAGCGCAGTGCACAAGTGGGAAAGGGCAGGAGATGAAGCAGAGCGGAAGCCGGGGCAGATCCTGCTTGGAATCTGTTGAAGGGACAGTTGGATGGTTTGAGCTAAGGGGAAGCGTGGTCTGACTTATGTCTTAGGAGACCATTCTGGCTGTTACCCAGAGCATCAATTATGGGGCTGTCCATTAGTGAAAAGGAGGAAGAAAAGTGATTCAGACCCATGTGGCTGGAGGAAGTAGTGAGAAATTATTATACTCTGTATGTGTTTAAAGGCAGTCTGATGGTTTTGCTGACCAGTTTAGATATGGGATACTGAAAAGATGAGTGAAGAATAATGCTAAGACTTCTGTCCTGAGCAGGATGAAGAATGGAATTACTATTTACAGAGGAAGAATGGAATTCCCATTTGCTGGAAGACCAGGCTTTGGGTGTGGGTGGAGGGAAGATCAGGCACTTTTTCTTGTATACGTTGTGTTTTAAGTAAACATCACTGATCCACACCGAGATGTCCAGGAGGCAGTGGGTGAAGGAGTCTGGAACTCAGGGGAAAAGTCCTGGCTGGGGATTTGTAAATCTGGGAGGATTATTAGCATATATGGACTATTTCAAGCCCTTTGGGGTGAGTATGCAGAGAGCATGGAGAAGGGGTGTGAGACCTGCACCCTGAGAATGTCAACATTTAGAAGCTGGGCAGGTGAGGAGATACCAACAAAGTGATTCAGCAGAGTGGCAGAGTTCAAAAACCCCCAAAGTCCCCAAAACCAAGTATAAAAAAGGAGTTTAAAAGAAGAGAGAACATCTACATCAAATGATGCTGCTAGGTCAAATTACATGAAGAATTAGCTGCTAGGCTTGGCAAGGTGGAGGTTTATGGGGATCTTTGCAAGAGAAGTTGTGGTGGGATGGAGGGAAGGGGAGGAGTATTCTGATGGGAGTGAATTTAAGAAAGAACAGGGGAAGCAAAAACAGTGAATGTCTGCGATGCTTTTGATTTTGTCCTCTTTGGCACCTCCCTGTGAAGGCTGGGACCTCCTGCTGAACACACGTGGCAGGAGTTGCATCCTCACCCTGCTTAAGTAGAGGGAAAGAATTTAATCTTTAAGCCTTAAGTAAGACGTAGCTATAGGTTTTCCATAACTACTCTCTCTCAGTAGGAGGAATTTTTCTTCCATTCCTAGATTTCTAAACATCTGTGTTTACATCAAGAATGGGCATTACACTTCAGCAAATGCTTTTACTCCACCTATCAAAATGACAATGTGATTTTTCTCATTTAGTTTGTTAATATGGTGAATTATGTTGATTAGTTTCTACACATTAAACTAATTTTCTTTACTAGATAAACATTACAGGTTTATATATTGCTGGCTTTGGACAGATAAGATAGCTCCTGATCGCTTAGGACCAAGAGAAGAGGAAGCAGTAGGCATGGCCATCCATGGGCTCCCAGCAATTCACTTCCACAGCCCAGAATGCACATTGCAGGCTGGAAACACGCGATGCCCCAAAGAGCTTCCTTGGAAGCACCCGTCTAATATCCTGCTGTATGGATGACAGCAGAGATGGTAATGGGGAGGACACCCAAAACATTTTTCTTAAGACTGGAATTCCAAACTTGCATTGCCCTTGCCAGCTGGTTATATCAAGGGCTGCTTTGTGACTGGAAGAAATTATGTCAAAAAAGACCTGAAAACGTTTTTGAGTGGTTATCATTTTTCAGAAGGTCATAGGAGGATCTTCCTCTCAAACTTCTTCTGCAGTCCCACTGCGGGGAGGTGGGCGGTTCTCAGCCTTCCTCCACCCCTACTCATTCCCCAGGACAGAATCTTAGAACAGTAGCTTAAAGGAACATTCAGGTCGTGTATCTCCAGCCATCTGTCCTGGGAGGATATCCCTGTACTTGTTAGTGCACACCAGACAATTTCTGGAAAGAGAATTATTATAAGAATTTCGTAATTCTTTCTTTCTTTCTTTTTTTGAGACAGAGCCTTAAGCTGTCCCCCTGGGCAGACTACTGTGGTGTCACTGCTCACGGCAACCTCCAACTCCTGGGCTCAAGCAAGTCTCCTGCCTCCGCCTCCCAAGTAGCAGGGACCACAGGCACCTGCCACAACGCCTGGCTATTTTTTGGTTGTAGCCGTCATTGTTTGGCAGGCCCAGGCTGGTTTTGAACCCACCACCTTAGGTGTATGTGGCTGGCGCCTTAGCCACTTGAGCCACAGGCGCCAGCCAAGAGTTTCATATTTCAAGGAGCCTCAATTTGCTTTACGGTTGGTTGATAGGTATACAATTCATAGAAAAAAAGATTTACTTTTCTACCCATTTGATTATAAAATTACATACTTAAAATTTCTTCTTCAGTTCTTAAAAACTATAATTCCTAATAAATGAGCCTTGAGGGGGGTGGTAAAATTGATTTTACTTATTCACAAAGTAAATCAAGCAATTGTTGGTTGTTTAATTCTAAAGAATGGAGATTTTTCTGCCATAGCAAAGACTCATCTTCCAGAGATATCAGCTCCCTTAAAATCACCAGGGCCAGAGACAGAAAGACTGAGTGCTCCCATCATTACTGTCATGAGAAAAATGTCCCAGGATGCTTATTTCCTAATTGTCAAACATCCACTTGATAATCATCACCTTTAACTTAATCTAACCTTGGAGGTGGGGAAGTAGAGTGGGAAGAGTAAAGAGATAGGATGATTGTCACAGAGACGAACCAGAGTGAGGACAGGACTGCCTGCTGAGCCGCTGAGGGAGTTCAGTTCTTTCCTACTTCAGGGGGCAATTTCTCCCCTATGTGCAGTTCTTCAGCAACACTGGACCAAATACGTCTTTCAAATGTGACATTGAGAATCTAGGAGAAGTGTATTGACCCAGTGCACAAAAAAGAAAAATGACAAAAGTGGGTCAGAATAATTTACAACTTGTTTGTTTTTGTGGGCTTTGTGGAGATGTTTTACTATAACAACTTTATACTGCAGAGATCTGCGTTACGATATGCCCATATGAATAAAATTTGTCCTGCGATCTGTCTGGCAAGAGATTTTAAATGCAATGTAATGCCTTTAAGCGAAACAATATTGTTGTTTTCATAGAATTTTTATTTCACATCACCATGTATTTATGTGACACTTACAGACTGAAAAAAAGGATATCTCAGTATCTCATCTGATGTGCACATCAACCTGGTCCTACAGATATAATTTCCCCTTTTATAAATGGGGATACTGATTCTCAAAAGACATTTGTCTTGAGGATGGGTCTGGTCTTTTGAACTTAAAATCAGCATTTTTCTTTTATTATATACTGTCTGAGGAGGCTTAGCAAAGGTTTCTTGAACTTTTTTTTCCTATCAGTTCCTAGGTGAAAATGAAATTATCCACAGTAACTCACATCAGGCAGTTTAGAAGCGTAAGAATAAGAAATGTTAAAATACATAATGATTATCTCTGAATGGCATGATTTTCTGTATTCCTGCCCCATTTGTGGATGAGAAAACTAATGCACTTAACTTTACTTGGCGGAGCAGGTCTTTTCTAGTGCACATCTAACTCAAAGTCGTATGGTATCCTTTCCCCCACAGGCTTATTTTTTTAGTGTTGAATGCCAAGTACGCAGACTCTGTTCATGCTCAACAGGAAGCCCTCTGCCTTCCAGGACTTGCAATCTAGACTACCATGACTCTGTGTCTTTCACTAACAGGTCACATCATTTGCAATGAAGAAAAATATGTGTTTAGGAATTCTGAATGGAGAGTTTATTATTTTATGACTGAAGTTTACAATGAAGAGATTTAAAAGGTTACTCAACCTATACAGACAAAGGTACTCAGGGCTCCCTAATAACCTGAACGTCTTCGAAAGCTCCAGATAGTTCCAGGATTAGTGGGAGAGCTATGGCTCTACCTGGATTAGCCAGTTAAGATAAAGTTTTGGTTTGGATTAGCTTCATATAAGATTAGGTTACATAGATATTTTTAAATGTCCCCATAGGCCAGTGACTATGGGTGTTGGCCAGACTTTGAGATGGCTGATAACATTTCACACAGACAGAATCATAAATCCTGTATTTGCTATTTTGCAGACCTGGTGGTAGCATGCAGCTTCATCCCGATAATTGTGCCTTTGCTTTCAGTGGTTACTCTACAAGGCTCCATCCAAGTTTGGCAAGGCAGTTAGGAATCCAAGAAGCTGAGCTGCTAAAAGTGATCTGTAAAGGTGGCACCATATTAACATTTAGAAGCACGTTTTGATAAAATTTTTATTCGTTTTAATTTCAACTACCTACCAGATTTTAAAAAAATTATTAGTTGGCCAGGTGCAGTGGCTCATGCCTGTGATTCTAGCACTCTGGGAGGCCAAGGTAGGTAGATTGCTTGAGCTCAGGAGTTCAAGACCAGCCTGAGCAAGAGCAAGACCCCATCACTAAAAAAAAAACCCAAAACCACAGCCAGGCATTGTGGTGGGCTCCTGTAGTCTCAGCTATTCAGCAGGCTGAGGCAAGAGGATCACTTGAGTCCAAGAGTTTGAGGTTGTTGCTGTGAACTATGACACCATGGCACTCTATGGAGGGTGACAAAGTTAGATTCTGTCTCAAAGAAAAATGATCATTCTTTTGTTTCATTCTTTTTGTTTTATTTAACCAACCTTCCTCCCTCCCTTCTTCTTTCTCTCTTCCTGCTCCCTGTGGGATCTACTGCACAGGGCATGGACTTGAGAGTCAGCCACAGTCAGTGTTCACCGTCCTCTACCACTGGTGACTGAGGCATCTTGTTGATCTCCTTCACTCAGATTTCTCATGTCTGAAATAGGGTAATAACACCTACTCACTTTACAGAGTTGTTATAAGGAATATTTTGGTAATATAAGTAAAATGATTAGTGGGGTACCTGTTAAGATATGTTATATATCTGGCATCTAATTGGTGTTCAGGAAACTTGAGACTGTCTACTGTCTCACCCAGCCAATATTTTCTGGGCATCCTACCATGAGACAGTCAACGCACTGGGAGAGGCATGTGAACAGGCAAGAATTCCAGCCTTTATGGGGATCACAGCCCAATAGAGCCTGACTCAGTCAATTTTTCATAGTATGTAGGAATAAAGAACTGAATACAAAAACTGTGTATGAACACTGAAAACAAACTGACATTGGTTATCACACTGTCACTTAATGTTATTATCAAGAAACATTTAATGACTGTGTACTATGTGGCCGTACAGCCAGGCAGCATGAATAAAGTCCTGACCTCACAGACTCATGATCAGGACATATAAATACCCAAATGAAATGTAACTTTCATCATATTTTGTTTTAAATTATAGGACAAAGTAATCTGTATTATGTTTTATTGTTTGAACTATTAGAGGAGTAAAAACTGGAAACATTGATCATATAGAGATGTGATTTATATATATGAAAATATATACAAATGCTATATCCCTCATCACAAAAAAAAACACTGAGAAACAAATAAGTTAACAGAGAGAAATGCAGTCACATAAATAATACAGACAGCAAATGCCCACATAACACCATGCATTTCTGATACAGTTTTTCTCAAGATTTCCCAAAACTCCCTTTATTATTTAATAAAATGATTCTCAAAATTCTAAATTCTAAATTCTAAATGATTCAAAACTCCAAACCTTTTGAGTCCCAACATGATGCCAGGAGTGGAAATGTCAGCTTGATCTCATGTGATGGGTCACAGTCAAAATGCAGGCACACAACATACAGCTTATTCAGTGTGACCAAGAAGAAGACTCCTTCACAGGTATTTAAAAAAGCAGTGCATTAAATGAATAAAAAACTGCAACCCAAATATGTGCTGTCTCCAAGAGACCCATTTAACTCACAAAGATTCTCATAGACTCAAAGTAAGGGGTAGAAAAAAAATCCATACAAATTAAAACCAAAAGTGAACAGGTTATTTTTATATCAGATAAAATATAGCTAAGAAGAGTATTTCAAAGGTGACTGTAGTTATATTCAGGAACAAGGTATGTAGCCCTTTTTTTAGGATGTGTTCATGAACTTAATTGTCTGGCCTCATACCTCAAGGAACCAGGAAAAGAAAAACAAACCAAACCCAAAGTTCGCAGAAGGAAAGACGTGGCAAAGATTAAAGCAGACATACACAAAATAGAAACCTAAAAACAGCACAAAAGATAAACGAAATGAAGTTTGTTCCTTGAAAAGAAACAAAATCAAAAGACCACTATTAATCATAAGTTAATAGAGATTAATCAAAAATTGAAGAGACAGGACTCAAATAAGCTTGATCAGATATGAAAAACGAGACATTACAACTGATACCAAGGAATACAAGTACAAAGTGCCACCTGTGATGACTATGGAAACCTCTACACATACAAACTGAAAAACCTAGAAGAAAAGGGTAAGTTCTGGAAACACACAACATCCCAAGCCTGAGTCAGAAAGAAATAGAAATCTTGAATAGACCAATACTAAGAACCAAGACAGATATGGTAATAATAATAATAATAAACTCAATAATAACAAAATAATCCCAGCCTAGATGGACTTACAGTCAAATTCTATGATACCAGACCTCCTAACAAGAACTGGCATCTACTCTATTAAAACTCCTCTATAACAATGAGAAGGAGGGAATGCTCCGTAACTAATTCTACAAAGTCAGTATCATCTTGTTACCAAAACCAAGAAAAGACCAAAAAAAAAAAAAAAAAAGGGAATTACAAACCAGTATCCCTTAAAAACATGGATGTAAAAACCCTCAACAAAATACTAGCAAACAGAATCCAATAGCACATCCAAAAAAAAAAAAAAATCCATCATGATCAAGGGGGTTTCATCCCAGGGGTGTAAGGATGGTTCAATATATGCAAGCCAATAAATGTGATTCACCACATAGAGCAGTGGTTCTCAACCTTCCTAATGCTGCGGCCCTTTAATACAGTTCCTGTGGGTCGCAACCCACAGGTTGAGAACTGCTGACAGAGAGAGAAGTAAAAACAAAGACCATATGATCACCTCACCAGATGCAGAAAAAGAATTTGATAAAATCCATCACCCCCTCATGATAAAAAACCTTCTTCAAATTAGGCATAGAGGAAAATACTTGAAAATAATAAAAGTCACATATAACAAACCCACAGTCAACATCATACTAAATAAGAAAAAATTGAAAACATTCCCTAAAGATCTGGAATAAGACAAGGGTACCCACTGTCACCACTTCTGTTCAACACAATACTGGAAGTCGTAGCTAGAGCAATCAGATAAAACAAAGAAATAAGGAGCATTTAAAAGAAGGTCGAACTGTCTCTATTTCCTGATGATATGATCTTATATCTAGAAAATGCTAAAGATTCCCCCTGAAAAACTTCTACAATTGATAAATAAATTCAGCAAACTCTCAGGTTACAAAATCAATGTACAAAAATCAGTAGCATTTCTATATACTAACAGTCAAGCTCAGTGTGGAATCAAAAACACAATACCTTTGATGATAGTTGCAAAGAAAATAAAATACCTAGGAATGGACCTAGCCAAGGATGTGAAAGATCTCTACAAGAAGAATTACAAAACACTGATGAAAAAAATCATAAATGACACAAACAAATGGAAAAACATCCCATGCTCATGACATTGTTGATTGTCCATACTGCCCAAAGTGATTTACAGATTCAATGCAATTCCCATCAAAATACCAATGTAATTATTCATGGATCGGGAAAAAATAATCCTAAACTTCATATGGAATCCAACAAAAGACTTGAATAACCAAATCAATCTTAACTAAAAGGAACAAATCTGGAGGCATCTCATTACTTGACTTCAAATTATACTGCAAGGATACAGTAACTAAAACAGCATGGTGCTGGCATAAAGTAGAGATGCAGACCAGTAGAACACAGTAGAGAACCCAGAAATAAAACCATATATCTATGACTAATTCATTTTTGACAAAGCAGACACCAAACATACACTGGGGAAAGGATACCCTATTCAAAAGTGCTAGGAAATTGGATAGCCACATGCAGAAGAGTGAAACTTGATCCCTATCTCTGACCATACACAAAAATTAACTCAAGACGGATTAAAGACCAGGCACAGTGGCTCATGACCTAGCACTCTGGGAGGCTGAAGTGGAAGGATTGCTTGAGGTCAGGAGTTTGAGATTAGCCCCAGCAAGAGCAAAACACCATTTCTACAAAAAATAGAAAAATTAGCTGAGCCTGGTGGCAGGCACCTATAATCCCAACTACTTGGGAGGCTGAGGCAGGAGGATTGTTTCACCCCAAGAGTTTGAGGTTGTAGTGAGTATGATGATGCCATTGCATTCTAGCCTGGGTGACAGAATGATACTCTGTTTAAAAATAAAACAAAACAAGTTAAGATGGACTAAAGACTTAAATGTAAGACCTGAAACCATAAAAATTCTAGAAGAAAACATGGGCAAAACTCTTCTAGACATCAGCCTAGGCAAAGAATTTATGAGTAAATCTTCAAAGGAGACTATAACAACAACAACAATAAATAAATGGGATATAATTAAATTTTAAATTTCTGCACAGCAAGGGGAATAATAAACAGAGTAGACAGCCTACAGGAGGGGGAAAATATTCTCAAACTATACATCTGACAAAGCGCTAAGATTCTATCTAGACTCTTCAAAGAACTCAAATAAATCAGCAATATAAACCTTAAATATCCCCATTAAAAATTGGGCGAAAGACATGAACAGAGTTTTTTCAAAAGAAGATAGACAAATGGCTTACAGACATGTGACAAAGAATGTTCAACATCACTAATCATCAAGGAAATGCAGATTAGAATCACAAGGAGATAGCACTGTAGTTCTATCAGAATGGCCATTATTATAAAGACAATAGAAGTTGGTATGGATGTGGTGGATAAGGAACGTTTACACTCTCTTGGTGGGGCTGTGAATCAGTGCAACCTCTATGGAAAACAGTCTGAAGATTCCCCAAAGAACTAACAGGAGATGTACCATTCAACGCAATAGTCCCACTACTGGGCATCTACCCAAAGGAAAAGAAAAAGATACTCGTACCCAAATGTTTATCATGGTGCAATTCATAACTGCAAAGATAGGGATCAACTAAGTATCCATCCATTGATGACTGGATAAAGAAAAGGTGGGGTGTGTGTGTGTGTGTGTGTGTGTACAAGGCCCTAAAATGGTATAAATGACAGTGGAATCTGTAATAAGAAGGCGGAGGGTAGGAGGTGGGTAAGAGATAAAGTTTTTAATAAAGAAAAAATAATAAATAAAAAGCCAAGCAGCAGAACGTCTCCTCATCCCCAGGGGATGCTCTGGTTTCTAATCTGCTGGTGATATTTATTTTCACCTAGAAAAGTAAAGTACAGTATACAGTAACCTTTGCTCACAAATGCAGCGTTGTAGGTGGAGACCAGAACCCTGCTGCTGTTTGCTGGTGCTGTTAACAGCTGGACGCTGGTGATGCGACCGTGCTGCTCAGCTGCCCTCAACAAACTGGTTGTTCACTATGTTAGTGGCATGTCGTATTTTTCACTGCTAGATATTCACATGTAAGTGTAAGAAAATGATTGTTTATTGGGAACAGATAATGCAGAGTCAACGATGATGGTGATATCAAACAACCACAGAGTGTCCTCACACATGGCTGAGATGGGACACTTTTGCCTTCTGATGGTCACAGAGTGTCCTCACGCCTTTGCTTTCTGATGGTTCGATTCATACAGACTTTGTTTCATACACTAAATTATTGAAAAGGTCCCTTGAGGCTATGTGTGTAAGGTATATATGAAACGTAAATGAATTTTACGCTTAGACCTGGGTCCCATCCCCAAGATATCCCATTATGTATATGCAACTATTCTGAAATTGAAACACTTCTGATCTCAAGTATTTTGGATAAAGGACACTCAACCTGTCTATATATCCTCACTCCATTCATTCTGCCCTTCCTATGCCATTTCTCCAACACCCACCCTACGGCGTCTGTGCCATAGTTTTCCTTTCTCTCTTGTTTCCATGGATGGACGACACAGATCCCATGCTCCTGGCCTCACCCCAGCCCTTCAGATCCCTTCCCTTCCCTTGCCATAAGGCACTAGCGAGCCCTCCTCCCCTTTTGCCTGAAACTCCTCCTTCCTGCTTCTTCACTGCAGCCCAGTCCTGTCCCCAGAGGCTGGACTAACACGGAGGCGGAGGCGTGTTGTCCTTTCCTGTTCTAGCACTGGGATCAGCAGGGAGTCAACTCCTCCTGTGACACCAGCCGTGATCGCATGCCCTGAGATATCCACCCACAGCACCTGCTCCTGGGAAGGGATTATTCTCAAACTGCAGCGGGGGAAGTTCCTCTTTCTCCTGAGTACATTCTATGATGGATGCAGTTTACATCCCCTGAATGGACGGACTGTCCGAGCTGGACAGGAAGTTAGAAATCTCACCAACTCTGAGAAAGAAATCAATGCTCTCTGATTTGTGACGCTCTGTTAAATATCCTGACATAAAGTGGGCTTTTGATTGTTTATTTTTTGCTAACTAGAAAAATGATATGGAACTTTTGAAAGGCTGTGCAAAGGACAGAAGAATTATACTCCAGGTACTTAGTGTTTAATGAACCAAATAAACACTATGGTACAAATTAAAAAGAAATACCTGAATGAAGGGAGAGGGTGCAATGGGCAGGCAGAAAGAGAAGCTCTAGCTGAGATTCTGAGCTCTACTGCTGACCAGCCAGACACCCTGAGAGCCTAGTCATCTCCCTGGCTTTGCGTTTCCCCTCAGCAAGGTGTGAGGAGGGGACAGGCCTGTGTGCTGCGAGGGTACTCGCCACCCTCACAGGTGCCTGCTCTCTCTGCCTGGAGCTCACATGCATCTCATAAGACCCTTCTTCCAATGCCTTTGTTTTTCGCCCCATCATTGGCCATTCATCTCTTCAGATAGGTGACCCCGTTCATTTTTCTCCTCTTCTAATAGAAATTAACCCATTAGCCCCTCACTTGCTGACTAAAGGAGAAGGAAACAGATTGGAAAACTTACCAACTTGCACTTCTCCATCTTTCTGTTCGCCTACTTAAATGGGATCTGCAACCCAAGGGATTCCATTGCTTTCAAACACCCTTGAACTTAATGCCGCCTTTGGCCTTCTAACGTGCATTACTTATTACTGTGACCTAGCTTCAGAACCCATGATGAATCTGTCAACTTTTGAATGTTTCCCTGAAAGGCTCTCTAATTAGGTAGATACAAGTAAGACCCATGAGCCCAACAGCAGTGGGAATGACAATCCTGTTTCCTTCCATTAACTAGGAAATAATTTATTTCTATTCTGGGATACATGGGACAGAAAGAATAGAAAAGGAACACAGGGCTTCCTTATTGGTAGAGTCATCATCTATGACCATACTAGTCAACAGAAACAGGATGTGGCATGGGCCCTGTCACTCTTTGGGACCACCCAGGATCTAAGCCCCTGTTCTGTGTTTGGGACATTATGCAATGTGCCCCAACGGGCCAGCTGTTCTCCAAAGCTTTTTACTTTTTCTCCTGGGTACTCAGCCATGCACCATTTCCTAGCCTCTCTTGTAGGTATGTTGATTCTACTATAGCATGGGGGAAGGAATGATGCATCCCAGGTTCCAGCCTAGCCCACAACAATCTCGTGTGCAATCCTCCACCTCCTATCAGCTCCATACTGGAGCCTAAGACAACCTTTCAGTCAGTGTGCGAGGGGGCAGGCAGAGCTGCCAGGGCAGAACAGCAGGGCAGAACAGAACCATCCCTTCCCCCATCACCTCCACTCACTCTGTGTGGATACAAAATAAAAGTCCTCTGCATCAGTCACTGAGGTCTGGCACATCATTGTAACAGCAGAAAGCATTACATCAACCAACACATTACATTGTGAGTCTCAGCCACAGGCAGGGACCGCCTGCCGGTATAGAAACGTCAGAGTCAGACTCTCTTTCCCGGGCCCCCTTGCATCTACAGTACACGTGTGATTGTGGCTTTATCAATCTGATGCATCCACACCAGACTTTGATTAATGAGCAGGTGACACAAAGAAGCATGGTCATGTGGAACGCATTTTGGAAGGGAGGAGGCTGCAGGGGCTGTTTGTCATTTATGGGGGCAGCAGCAGTGTCCAGTGTTGGGGCTCATGGCGTCCATCGCATGATGACAGTGCCTGGGCCATTAGCCAAGACATGCAGTGTGATTTTAGACATAGTTCTTGTCTAAAGAGCTACAGACTCTTCTAATAGCCATAGACTCTTCAGAAGTCCGTGCCCTTTGCAGTATTTTCCAACAAACCCTTCTGCTTAAGTTAGCTGGATTCATTTCTGTATCCTACAGCTAAGAGTTTCTACTGATACAAACACGCCACTTTCAGAGAAAGATGAGGGACCTTCCTGACGCATGGCCTCAGGGACGCTGCCTTCCTCTGGGGTGTATTTTTCATTTCCTGAGAAAGAGCCAGAGCCTGTGCTGTGAACAGGTCACATCCCCACTGATGGCTTTGGCAGCCTTTAGCGGAGAACCACCCCATCTATGTTTTGACTGCCCCAGGTTGTGCTGAAGTAGATTAAATTTGACCAAAATAAAGCCTGTTATTTGGGCAAATAGGGAACTGAAAAGTAAAATACTGAAAAGAAAACTTAAGAATATACCCAATGAGGCAAATGAAAACAGACCCTCCCTCCTTCCCCGGGAATGCTGAACTATAAGTTGCAGAGAAACATGAAACAGAACAATCGTTTTAGGTCAAGCAGATTCTTCCTGCAACAAAAGCATAATTCAGGTTTTGTCAAGTGATTTTGTCTTTTAAAGTCTTGCTATTCCCAACTATAATTGAACTGGGCCAAAGACAATGTGCTGTGTAAGAGTGAGAAGCATCGGGGCGGGGAGCTGGCATTCTTTCCTCCAGATGTCCTCATTATGCCCAAGTGACCCTTACAGCCAGGTGACATGCCTACTGTGCCTGTCAGGGAGAAGGAAAATTAACCAGCCATAACACAGACACCCTCCTAGGCAGCCTTGACTTACACACCACTGCCTCTGTCATGGGGTAGCCACCTCTTTGTGTTTCGGCTGACCAAGTCGCAGAGGTCTGGTGTGACAGTGTGATACAGGCCCCAGGGGTGTGGTGTGACAGTGTGATACAGGCCCCAGGGGTGTGGTGTGACAGTGTGATACTGGCCCCAGGGGTGTGGTGTGACAGTGTGATACTGGCCCCAGGGGTGTGGTGTGACAGTGTGATACTGGCCCCCTGTGCGTGCTGCCTTCCTATAAGCGTACCCTGTGCACCTACATGCCCGTATTTCCACCTCCGTCTGAGCAGTCCTTGGGAATGGCTTGGACCACCAGAGTGTGGCAGGAGGGACGTGGTGCCCGTCCCAGAGGCTGTGCCTCACGAGGCCTTGCAGTGTCTTCACATTCCCCTTTTTTGGAACCCTGGGACCACCCAGCTGTGAAGATGCCTCATCTGGCCCTGGAAGCTGAGGGGCCACATGGAGGAGATCAAGGTTCCAGAGTTCACACCAGCACCCAGAGGCAGCATCCTGGACCCTCTGCCCACTGAATGAAGTTCCCTAAGTGATCCAGGTGACAACAGCAGCAGAACCACCCAGCAACCCACACTCGGGTGTAAAGCGAGTGAGAACCAGCACAGCACTGTCACTCTGACCCGCTAAGTTTGGTGGTGGCCGGTTATGCTTCAAGAGATCATGGACTTGAGGTGAGGCTAAAACATGCAGTGTGGTAGGTTAGGAGGGAGCCGTGTGTGCGATAAGGAGCTGGCAGACAGAGAGAGGACTGCAGAGTTCTGAATCTAATTAACTTTGGGCCCTTTACACTAGAAAATGGGTTGAGATTATCAAAGAAGCTGAAAACGGCACAGAACTTGTGATAGAAACTATAATTCATATTCAACTAGGTTAGCTTCAAAAGTTTTCCCCTTGAATTCTAGGGAAAGAATTAAAAGCTCTTAAGAGAGCTCAGATTCAGAAATTCCGAGTATAGTTTTGTTGGATTACTGTATGGGTGACACTCCCCATCCCTCTGAAAGCTTTTTCTGGCTCCTGTGCTACCTTTTTTTTTGTTTTTTTTTTTTTTGAGACGGAGCCTCAAACTATCCCCCTGGGTAGAGTGCCATGGCATCACGCTCACAGCAAC
>NW_003852511.1:2171858-2181796 GCF_000181295.1 Otolemur garnettii
GTTGTTTGGCGGGCCCGGGCTGGGGATTCGAACCCGCCACCTTAGGTGTATGTGGCTGGCGCCTTAGCCACTTGAGCCACAGGCGCCGAGCCGCTCCTGTGCTACCTTTAGAGGAAATAGCTTCTGTGATTCCTCTGTAGAGTTTTATGACCTCTGCTCAGCCCAATAACCTTGTCCACACTCAGTAAGATTCCCAAATTCCTTGGAATGCACAGAACATATGCCTAAAGCCCAGACGGACTCTAGGCCAGTGGTTCTCAACCTTCCTAATGCTGCGGCCCTTTAATACAGTTCCTGTGGGTCACAAACCATAGGTTAAGAACTACTGCTCTTGGTCAAATTTTCTCAAGAATGTTAAAAGGCATAGATTTCCAGAAAAATAATGCAGCACACCTCCCAGACCACCTGCTGGAAGCCTTTGAGTGCGGGTCTGCCCTGGTCACGTGGTCCTCCCAGGTGCCCCAGTGCTCTGAATTGCACCTGACTCACACATATAGCAGGGATCAGTTCTTCGCAGTTTTTTTTGGCCAGGGCCAGGTATGAACCAGCCACCTCCGGTATGGGGGCTGGTGCCCTACTCCTTTGGCCACAGCACCACCTGAGGGATCAGTTCTTATGTCTGGAAGGTTCTTCCCCCACCACCCCCATCTCTAGGAGATGACTGACTCATCCAACATGGCCCCTACTTGCGTTCACCTCCTGTGGTGACTGCCAGTCCCTGTTTCCCTCCCTAACGCTGCACCTAGTCTGCTTGTTTGTTGACGTGTCCATTTTCTCCATTGTCTCCCACTGGTGCTAAGCTCGTCAGGGCAGGACCCTTCCATGGCATGTGCCCACTGCCTGACACAGAGGAGGTGTTCAGAAAACTTGCAAAGCACAGAGGAATAAACTAATAAAATTCAGGGGAAGGAGCACGGGTGCCCCGGCTGTGTTGCCCCCTGCCATGCTCCAGCTCCCAGATGTGGGAAAACTGGGGGTACGTTTTCACAATTCAGGCCGACTCCACAGCTGCTGGGTGGTGAGCACCCATGCAGTGCCCTCATTTACACAGTGCCGCTCAGATCACACCACAACTTTATGAGGCAGCCATTCTTCTCACTGTTATTGCTTTCCAGACAGGACAGCAAAACTCAGAGACTTTAATGTGTGCAGCAGCCCCGACACCCGTGACAGCAGCGTGAGGTTCTAGTTCAGGCCTGACTGGCTCCACTTGGAGCCCAGGCGTGCTCTAGGACCTCCTGTACTTCTGAGATTTTCCCAGAAAGATTAAAACCAATGTCTGTGGGTGTACCCATGATTCTATGTTTCATGTTTCCTGGCTTATACTCCCTCAGACGACAGGTTTATTTACATCAGGGTAGGGGAAGCAAGCTCCCTAATTCTCATTCAGTAGCACAGGCATTACCTTCCTCCTCCTTAATGGTGATTTCTTCCTCAAGCTTTGCACAATAATTCAATGGGATAATAACTTCTGATACCTCCCACAAGGAAGAGACTCTTACCGCGGAATTCCAGTCCTCGAAGTTGAAAGGTGACAAGACCATTTCCAATTTCAATCAGATGGACAAAGGCGTTGAGGTCATCGGAAGCCAAAATAAAGCAATCTCCAGAGCTGTAGTTGCCCCAGCGACCAAGAAGCAAGTCCCCACAGAGGGACTCCTGGAGGGTCCTCGTCAAATGCTCATAAAAGATAGAGTTGAGATTGTTGTCATCATTCCCTAAAAGACAGGAAGCATGACCATTGAGTGCTTACTGCCCATACACCCAGCCCCAGGAGATAGTGAGTGGTCATTTAAGAGTAAAACAAGATGCTTCATGTACACAAAAACCAAGACCTGATTTGCCTGTTTTAGTGGATTAGGAGACCTTCCTATTTCTTCCCTCTGTAAACGCTCTTGGGCATCTCATCTACACAGACGGATACTTACCATTTAAATGCAGATGACTCGCAAATTCGTGTCTCCAGCTGAGATCTTGTCTGCACTCCAGACCTGTAGACCTGCTTTTCCACCTAACATCTGCTGCGTGTCTCAGATGCTCCTTAAACCAGGGAACCCTCTGCCCTTGTCCCTCATCCTCAAGGCAGCCATGTTCACGGAACTTATTTTCCACTCCTCTTCAGTTTTACCTTCACATATTTTTTGCATCTTTGCACATTTCTCCATTGCTATTACTCCTATTCTATTCCAAGATACCAACTTTTCTCCTATGGACAAGCACAGCAGTCCCGGGACTGACCCATGCTGATTCACTGGGACCTGCTATCTAATACCTTCTCTACACCACAGCCAGACTCAGCTTTTCAAATGGAAACGTTGAACCAGTGCCCAAGACCCTCTAACCCCATTACTTAAAACTTTTAGAGGTTTCTCAATGCCCTTCAGATAGAGAGAAGACTTCTTAACATATCCCAGAATGGTGTAACCCTATAATTTGTCATTCACAGGTATAAGCTAAGTCTGCCCTGAGAACACCTGGCTCAGATGGTCACACAAGAGGCACGGTGTGATGTCCTCCTTACTTCACCCTCACCTCCCACTAACACCCTTCTGACACTTCCCATTCAGCAGTACAGAACATCTTTCAGTCGGGTGACTTACGTGCCCCTTCCCACCTTGGGCCTCTGGAGCTCCCAGTCAGTCTGCCTGGGCTGCCCTTCCACTCTCTCTGACTCATCAACTCTGCTATTCTTCAGACCTCAGCTCAATCACCACTTCAGGGAAACCATCACTGACCACTTTAGTAGGAAAAATCTCCTCTGACAGGACCTCAGTGCTGGGGTCCTCTGCCTTGAAGCACTGGTCAAAGTTGGATTTTCTTCTTCTTCTTCTTTTTTGGAAAAACAGGGTCTTACTCTGTTGTCCAGGCTGGAGTGCAGGCAGTAGCATGATCAGAGCTCACTTGAACTCCTAGACTCAAGCAATCCAACCTGTCTTGGTCTCCCAAAGTGCTGGGATTACAGGTGTGAGCCACTGTGCCCAGCCTATAGTTGGAATTATACATTTGTGTGTGTGTGTGTGTATTACTTGATTAACATCTGCTTTTTCCAATGTCCATGAATTAACTGAAGACAGATCTATGTCTAAATTTGTTATTTTTGTATCCCAATACTGGCAAGATTCCTAACATGTATTGGGACTAGCTAAATATCCATTGAATAGTAAATAACACCACAGTTCATAAAGTTTTTTAAGGAGAAATGTTGTTTGCAAGAACATAGCCACCTAATAACTCCAGAGGTTTTTGGTTTTGTGGGTTTTTTTGAAACAAAGTCTCACTCTGTACCATGCGTAGAGTGCTGTGCTGTCCTAGCTCACAGCAACCTCAAATTTTTAGGCACAGGTGACCCCCTTGCCTCAGCCTCCTGAGTAGCCAGGACTATAGACACCACCACAAGGTCAGATAGTTTTTCTATTTTTAGTAGAGATGAGGTCTCACTCTTGCTCAAGGTGGTCTCAAACTCCTGAGCTCAAGTGATCTATCTACCTCAACCTCTTAGAGTTTGTTTTTCTGAATTAAATGATTGAGATATAACTTACAGATATTAAATAGCATCAATTTATATATATGTACTATAATACATAATTATTACTAGTATTATATGTTACATACAAATATACATTATATATTACATACACATATGTAAATTAGTATACTTCATATGCATAAATTGATGCCATTTGTTTATAAATTATATGTATGTAAATAAAACTCAGGCTTATTGAAGAAAAGTTATGTAGGGTAAAATGTATCCATTTTACTGTACTATTCTATGAGCCTTGAAAAATCCATTTGGTCATGTAACCACCACGTAGAACAATGCACTCATCTGTCCTCGTAGACACCAGTCCATCCTGTTTCATAGGTGAGTAATACTCCTCTGTGTGTTTGCTTAGCCATTCATCAGCTGAACGACAGTTGGGCTGTTTCCGGTTTCGGTGGTTACAAGCAAAAGCACCACACGTTGTTATGACCAGGACTTCCTGTGACCATGACCTTCCATTCTCTTGAGCTTTACTAGATGGGATGCTGTGCTCCAGAGTGGCTGTACCATTTTTCCATCTCCCCAGCAGCAATTCAGAGTTTTACTTCTTCATCCGCACTGGGCCTTGCCACTGTCCACTGTTGCCTGTTTGTTTAACTGTGGCTCCTCCAACTGGGCGGATGGTGACACCCGGGGAGGGTGAAGGAAGAAGCAGCAAGGGAGGTGGAGGGTGCAGCCCCTTCTTCACAGGGGAGGGCCGTGGCTGTGGGCCCGTGTGCTGGGCAAGCGTGAAAGGAGACTGGAGAAGCTGGGCAGTCTCTCTGGTCTGCGGTCCTGTGGTGAAGCAAGCGCTGGGGGAAAGTTTGTCTCCAGCACTTTTATTCTAGGACTAGTTTTTCTTTGTGGGAGAAATTATGACTCTGGAAAGCCAGAGAGGCACAGAGTTGTCCCAAAGAGGAAAGAGCTAGAGCAAAACTCCAGGCTTCCTTTCCAGGTTGTCTACTGGATGGAAACAGATTCTGGAAGGACCGAGATAGAGGCTGCAGACCAGGCCCAGCGCTGTGACTCATGTCTGTAATCACAGCACTCTGGAGGCTGAGGCGCAAGGACCCCTTGAGCTCAGGAGTTCCAGACCTGCCTGAGCGAGAAGAGACCCTGTCTCTATTAAAAATAGAAAAAAACAGCTGAGTATGGTGGTGGACACCAGTAGTCCCAGCTCCTGGGAGGCTGAGGCAGGAGGATCCCGTGAGAGTCACAGAGTTGGTTTACTAGCAGCCTAAGTAGAAAAGGCAGAGGAGATAAGAGCCCACAGATTAACCTTGAGGTCGCAGTGAGCTGGGCAGATGCCACTGCACTCTAGCCTGGGCAATACAGTGACACTCTGTCTAAAGAAAAAACAGTCTGCAGGCCTGATCAGGCACCTCTGCCTTGTCCCCACAGGAACCGGGACTGTGAACGATGGGAGGGCACAGGAAGGTGAAGGGGCTTCAAGTGTACTTACGTAAGGATGAGGACCAATCCGTCCCTAGGAAATCTCTCTTCTCTAAGGAGCCTATGGGATAACACTACCAGACCATGACTCTCCTAGCTGGGCATGTAGGACAGGTAAAAGCTGAATTTAAATCAGTGCATTTATAACCTAATTATGATTAATGGAGAGAAACTCTTCTCTGGGCTGAGTCACGCCAGGCGATGCAATAAAGGATCCCTGTGCTTCCTCTTCTCTGCGTGATAAGCCTGCTGAGCTGCCCTGGGTTCCCTTTCCACGATGACTCAGCACGCAGCCTGAGACACCAGAGATTACATTTAGTCTCTGGCACTATTAAAGGAAAGGCCTGAATGGGGGAATCAGCCTCTGTTTAACTGTTCAAAGTATTCCATGTTTAAATAAAGTAAAACATTTAAAATCACTATAAGTAGAGATCTGCCTCAAGGCATCTTCTTAGAACAAGTTGACCACATATCTGCATAATCAGAGTGAAATGAGACAGCAATTATGATTAACAGCTCCATGTGCTTGTGAAGCTGCCCCTACGTCTGATACCCACAGCTCTGTAATGTCACAGAGCCCCACAGCTGAACATCAGGGATGTCTGTGCCCTTCCATCGACCTCCCCACCTCCTTCTACTGACATAAAGCTCAACAAAATATAAGCCTCTCTCTTTCCAGCTATCTTCAAATTTCAGATTCTGATTTCAAATGAATCACGTATATGAAATTCAAATATAGATCAGGAGCATGATACACTTCTTCCCAGACAAAATTCTGGGCACAGCGGAGAGAAGGAAATGGACAAAAATAGAAAACAGTTAAAATTTACATTCTGTTAGGAGGAAGAAAGAGAAAAATTATTTTAAAATGAGAGATTGTAGAAAGAAAAAAATCAAAAAATAATTTTCTAGCAGATAAATCCTTCCATAGCTTAACATAGACCAACATTTCTGAAGGCTCCTGCTTCCTGGATGCTGGAATGGTTTGTCTTTAAGAGCATTATAATGCTGATTTTTTCCAAAAAAACCTTTTTTCTAAAAGACCATTCCAAAATGTATAGTGTGTGTTTGATGTTTCCCATACACAAACTGTCTTGATTAACAGAGTGATTCAATTACTGCACAACTACCTGATCAATTCTAAATAATGAAGGGATGCATTTCCAAACCCAATCAGGACACTTGATCAGTCTGCTTGTGTAGTTTTATTCTGTAGTCTGCATATAAACCGAGGTGTGCCTTGTTTCCATAATAATTTTAGAAAGTGAGTACTTAATTCCCTGTTTTTTTTGGGGGGGGGTGGTGTCCATCTATGTCACAAAATAAATGGTTTAAGAAGAGGGAAGGGTATCTTCCTTACCTGGATCCCTTTCGATTTGGACCGCCAGTCTTGTGTTGGAATTATCCACTCGCCTTGTACTAAAAAAGGCCACAAAAGGGTGAAAGATCATGATTAGATCTCTGTAGGTCTCACATTGCTTAACCATTGTTAGGCTTCTACCAGTGGCCTAAGTAGAAAATGCAGGGAGATAAGAGCTCACAGGTTAAGGCACCTGCTCCAATTTGACGATATTGCAGGACGAGAGGAATCTTGTGACAAGAGAGGGAAAAGTATAAGATGTAGGTGAGGGAGAGATGAGTAGTTCTCTGATCTGGGGAGAATGGCCCTGTATCTGAATCAATCTTCAGCACCAGCTGCACGAATAAAAGCCAAGAATTTGATCTGTCAGTGGAATGGCACTCACTTTCGGCACTCAGGAGCGGGTACACATGCTGCCTTTATTTTCAAATAGATTCCAAAATATCGTGGTGAGCAGTCAACATCTCCAACACCTGCTCTCAAGAGGTGGTTACATTCTTATAGATCTTTATTAGATTGAACCATGAGAATAAAAACAGCTCTTAAAAATTTAGGTGAAGACGGATCATCTGCAGCCATGGTACCATGGGTCAGCAGGACCAGTTTTGAACCTATTCAACGAGGACAA
Organism: Otolemur garnettii; assembly: GCF_000181295.1. Classification (NCBI taxonomy): domain Eukaryota; kingdom Metazoa; phylum Chordata; class Mammalia; order Primates; family Galagidae; genus Otolemur; species Otolemur garnettii. The sequence goes on from NW_003852511.1 coordinate 2,178,822, forward strand.
CTCCCCTGTTTTGGTAGGGCAGGTAGCCCACAACCAACTCTGGTTTCTAGAATCGGCCAGGAGGACAGGCTCCCTGCAGACTTCTAAGGGCCAACCAGCTCATCTCTGAGTAATCCCCTGCACAGATGCCACCAAACCCCGTGTACCTCTTACACCTCACCTTGAACTCTACATATCCTCAAAGCCCTTTACTAGTGCAAATCTTCCCTGCTCAGAGAGATGGTGCCTGACCAGCTTTGTCTCTTTATTTCAGACACTGAGTGACGATCTAACCCCCTTTGAAGGAGGAAATATGAAATTGATGTCGAGCCTATGAAAATGACGGTGGTCAACTGTTACGTCTTGCAAAAATGGTAATATCATATGGGTAGGTCCAAGATAGTAGCCATTAAGAAAGGGTTTTCATTAGAAATGTATCAGCACTGACACAGCGTTTTGTGTGACTCCTGTGAAAAGCCTGGTCTTGAACACACATGGCTACCGCTCTACCCTTTGCTCTACGTGCTTCAACCACGTTGGCCTTCTTTCTTTTTCTTTTTCTTTTCTTTTTTTTTTTTTATTGAATGGTAACTAAGTACATTAATGCACTTCTGGGGTACAGTGTAGGGTTTTCACATGCAATCTGAAATACTTCCATCAAACTGCTCAACACAGCCTTCATGTCATTTTCTCAGTTATTGCTTTAAAACGTTCACATTCTACTCTTAGAAAGATTCACCTGTACCCTATAAGATAAACCTCAGAAGTGATCCCTCCAAACCCCTTCCCTCCACCCATTCCCTCCCCCTTCTCCCTCCCCCCTCCCCATATTCTTAGGCTATTTGGTTATAGCTTTCATATAAAAGGTATAAATTAGTTTCATAATAGGGGTGTGTACATTGGATACTTTTTCCTCCATTCTTGTGATACTTTGCTCAGAAGAACATTCTCCAGCTCCATCCATGTGAACATGAAGGACCTTCTTTCTCTACATCTCCGTCACGCCCTATTCCACCCCCTGTACTCTTTACAACTGTTGTTCCCTCCACGTGGGGAGCAGTCTTCCCATTCCCACTCACTTCCCCTCCTTGACTCCCTTCATGCGTCAAGTCTCAGCTCAAGTCCTGCCTTCTCAGGGAAGCTTCCCCACCCTTGCTCTGGTGAGAGTCCTCCGGCATGTGCTCTCTCTCTCACAGAGTTTGTCATAGCTACCCTGGTGATAATGATGATGGCCTGTAGGTCGCGTGTGCTTGCGTCCTGCACCTGTGCGAGGTAGATGCAGATTAACTCCTTATTCCTCACAACCACCCTCTTGGGTAGGAACCATTATCATACCCACTCTGACAGAGAAACAGAGAGATGACGTGAAGGACCCAAGGTCACAGATCTAACAGGTGGTGGAGCAGGAACCGGGCTTAGGTTGGCTGGCTGCACCACCTCACACCCATCATTCCCGCCTCCTACACGGGAACCTGAGGATCATGAGAGTGAGCTTTTTGCTCACAACCGGCATCCAGGAGTCACTCAATAACCATTTGTAAAATAAATGAATGAACACATAGTCAAAAATAAGGCTCCTTCTGAAGATTCTGCTCTCATGATGTGTGTTAAGAAGACAAAGACTAGGGCGGTGCCTATGGCTCAAAGGAGTAGGGTGCTGGCCCCATATGCTGGACATGGTGGGTTCAAACCCAGCCCTGGCCAAAAACAACTGCAAAAAAAAAAAAATAATAATAATAAAGACAGAGACTGCTGCCACCTGATGTTGCACATTTAGTTTTTGTTTAAAGAAGATCGTGGATGTACTCTGTGTCATTTGATAGATGACAAACACTTGTCAGAAATGGTGCTTAAGAAGAATTCTCAGAATACAGACTTCTTTTATGAACTTGTCTCTGGGGAATCTAAACAGATAAAAGGATTATTTGGGTGGGACTGTAATTTGAATAAATGAAAAGGCTTGTTTTCTGAGAAAGAGAGTGTTATTTTTTCCCCTCTTGTATGTCCCAGTCATTTGAGAACCATTGAGGGAGATACTGTTGGAGCTTTGTGGGAGACTCTCTGGGTGTGCTGGAGAGAAGGAGCGGTCTGTCACCTCTCAGAAAGGCTGTTAACCCCGCAGGCTGTTCTCTCTTGCTTCCGTTTTCCTTCTAAATACCCTCCCAGAAGCTTTGGAAAACAAAAGATCCCGGGGTGGCAGAAAATAAGGCAAACAACAAAATTCTTTCTAATGAGGGCTGAAATCCCATATCTGCAGTTAGTCCCTAAATGGAATTTTAATTTCACCTTATGACCTAGGACAAATGGAATTTTCATCAGGAGAATAAATATTTTTTTAAAGAGGAATGAGTCAAAAGAAAGTCACTTACCAAAGTCTTTAGGGAATGGAACCAACTTCTAAACCCATGTTCACTGGTTTATATCCAAAAGGCTATAGAATGCAGAGTGCTAACTTCTGACAAGCAGCCACTGAGCTAAGCTGCCCACGTACCCCAGGGTCCCTGGCTCTGCACCAACTCCCTAACAAGGTGGACTGCCAGCCATACTGGGTAATTGGAGCTTTTCTCTAGTGCTTTCCTCTGCTAAATTTCCTGCTTACCATTCTGAAGGTGCTAATTAGCTCAGTAATTGGATTTCTGTCTTAACTGTCCTATTGCATGAACATCAACTGTTGCACAAAGGGAAAACAGGGGCTTATATCTCACCCCCTAATCTCGGTGGGAGCACTCAAAGCTGGTGTAGGTTAGGCAGGCATCAGCACGTCAGCTCTTCTTACCACCTGCGACAAAGTCACTGTGCACTACTGGGCACCAGGCTGTCCTGGGTGCTACAGGCTGAGAGTCAGAGGCGAGCTCTCTCCAGAGTAGCTGACTGACTTGCAGAGCACCTCTCCCCCACGTTAATAAGCAATGCCGACAGCCGGCACACGGGCTTCCTCCCTTCACACCCGGCCTTCCCCCCTTGGCACACGGGCTTCCTCCCTTCACACCCGGCCT
>NW_003852511.1:2182160-2221766 GCF_000181295.1 Otolemur garnettii
TGGCACACGGGCTTCCTCCCTTCACACCCGGCCTTCCCCCCTTGGCACACGGGCTTCCCCCCTTCACACTGGGCCTTCCCACCCCTGATCTGCCGCTCAGGTCAAGCACCTTTCTCTTTCCCATGGTTTTACCCGAGCAACTTAAATAACTTACTAGTAATTTTCTTTAATGATACTGTTTCAAATTCTCCTTTGTCAGCACACACAGACTATTTATGCGATGTGACTTAATTGATATTTATAGCTTAAATGTAATATCTTCATTAATTTTTAGTTTTTAGCTTTATAAAATATTTTGTCCCAAATTCTACTGTTTAATATCAAACTACAATAGCAGCTCTAATGTCTTTGCACTTTCCTGATACTTTCACTCATTCTTTTATTTTTGGCTTTTCCACATCACCATATTTAAGGTGTGTCTTTTAATTTGGTGTCCAGAGATGCATCTGGTCATATTCTGTCTCCACAGTTTGTGTTATCAGGCTTCCTAATTGTGTTCTTTGACTTTTAAATGCATTATACTAGAATCCAATTATAAAATCATAAAGACATATAGAATCACAAAAGTGCCAATACATTCAAAAACTTAACTGATTTCCTGTAAAAGTCTTACATACTAAAACTAACTGCAGGAATACAAACACAGAATAGACCCTATAACTATTAAAAAATAGAATCAGTGGTTAAATACCTACATATAAGAAAATACAAATATTTGATGAGAACAATTTACAAAAAAAAGGTGAAGGGAAAAAGAGAAATGTGGAGAAAGAATGAGGGAGGAAGGGAGGGAAGGAGAGAGAAAATAAATTAAATAAATTAAGTATATTGGAAAAGCAGCGCACGTTTGGTTGCAGACGTTATTCCGTTGTTGCTACTTACAGATCTGCTTGTCATCCTGTTACTACACAGCCTGTATCCTTTCTGCTTCTGAATGCTTTGAAGATCTTTTTGCTGTTAGTAGTGCTCTGAAACGTCACTGTTTTGTGTAGGAATATAGATTTATTTTTGTTTGTCGTGTTCATGACTTACTACATTCCTGAGTCTGAGGGGTCATGTCTTCTATCCTATGAAAAATTTATATAATTTTCTCTTAAACTTGTCCTTATTTGTTCTGTGGCTCCTTCCAGGAACCCCTCCTAGACTTCCAGTTGACATCTTACATCTTCCCTTCTGCGTCTCCTGACCTCTGGGGCATATTTCCCATCTCTTCAATTTTCTCTGCTGTATTCTGGGCAATTTTCTTAGACTGTTTTCTAGTTTAGCTGTGTTTAATATGTTGTTTAACTTCTCTGTTCTACTATGCATTTTAACTACTACGTACATTTATTTTTATAAACTGTCCTGATTCATCATTTTTTCATAGCCTTATGGTTTTATTTTGTCTTTCATGACTCTGCATTCTAAATATACATACTATTTCTTTGTCTATTAGTCTTGAGTTTTGAAAGGGCTAAATCTTCTCTTTATTTTGTTTGCTGGCTCATGTTCTTGACAAGTATTTCCCTGGGTTTTGGAGCACCAGACTGAGAGCTACTCTCCTGAGGGTGTGTTACTAGGGGATTGGTTGAAGGCATGGCCTTTGAGAGTAATTTACATTTGTTCCATCAGGTTTTCTAGGAGTATTATACACCAGTACTACTTTATGTTAACTTCTCACTTGAGGGTTTCCAGATATGAGAGGTGGAATCTTAGACCCCAAATACACACATATCTCAGACACAGGTTTAACATCACCCTTCACAGTGGAGGCTTCCCAGTCTGATCTCTAGCTGACCAGGGGCTCTGCCTTGTTCCTCCCAGGTTAGGCATTCCTCTCCTTTACTGAGGAGAAAGACCAGAAAGCATTTGGCATTATTTGGAAGTCTCAGTTCAAACTTTCTGCTTCTATAGAACAAAGGCCCCTTCACCTAGCCTGGCATGGGTTTTTAAACATCAGCTCCTGTCCACCTCCCACCCAGTTCTTCCCGGGAGAGACAGAGGGTTTTGCTATTTCCCACGCCCCCTTTATTTCCCTTGGGAATTTTCTAACTTTCTTGCTATGCTGACACATGTATTTAGAAGTAAGTTTACTACCTAGATTTTCATTTTCCAGAATGTTCAGCAGGTGTAATAGTTTTAAGGCTTTCTAATATGCTACACCTCTGCAACAGAAAACGTCTAAAGCTAATCTTCATATAGGAAAGAAACATACTTCAGTTATACAACTTTTCTAAGTAATGCATTTTTAAATTAAAAAACTAAATTCAATTACATTTTCTTCATCTTATGCTTATAAAGCTTGCCAAGTTTTATAACACTCCCTGCAGAAGGCTCCCATCATTTCTGTCTGAGCCTTTTTACTGTTTACATTCCCTCAGCTCTTCTCTGGTCTCCTTTATTCTCCTATAGAGAAACTATAAAGCACACTCATTCTTTTTTTTTTTTTTTTTTGAGACAGAGTCTCACTATGTTGCCCTCAGTAGAGTGCCATGATGTCACAGCTCATAGCAACCTCAAACTCTTGGGCTTAAGCTATTCTCTTGTCTCAGCCTCCCAAGTAGCAGGGATTACAGGCACCTGCCACAACTTCAAGCTACTTTGTTGTTGTAGTTGTCATTGTTGTTTAGCAGGCCCTGGCTGGAATCAAACCCGCCAGCCCCAATGTATGTGGCCAGCATCGTAACCACTTAGCTATGGGCGCTGAGCCAGGAAAGCACAGTCATTAACCACACTGTCCTCAGCCTACTTCAAGGTAAAGTTTGCAGGATTCTATGTAAATGTGCGTGTGTGCTTACAGCCAGCTGTACGGGCACAATGAAGCAAGTCTCTTAACTCCTAATCTTATGATTAAAATTTACTTCCTGAAAGTCTATTTAAGGCCTGGGATGAAAGAAAACCTCTTTATACTGGTGCCCAACTTACTATGTTGTCATAGTACTCCCCATATGAATCTGTAGTAGAGAAAACTAAGCATGAGTGAGAAAATGAATACATCCATATTTGTTGTATTCTTCTAGAAAGAAGGAATTGATATACTTTTCCTTATTCCTCCACTTGGTACAACTAAAACCTTAGGTTTTAGATATAACAAAAACACCTTATGAAAGGTACAGAGAAGAGAGGCAATCTAGGGATCTTGGGATCCAAGGAAAAATAATGTTGTAAGTTTAGTTCCTTTGCTTTCTTTTTGCCTCATATATCCCAGGAATACCAACAGGAAAAAAAGGAAAAATAAAAGCCTCAACAAAATCCTGCTCTTTCTAGTCTAAGAGGCAGGAAAAGGGCAGCCTACCAAGAAAAAAAACCTGTTAAACAATAACCTCTCTATAACAGCCAAACACCAGAGAAAAATCTGTGGTCCCTGCGTACACACACCAGCAAAGTCTGAAGTGGAGAACCTAGAGTCCTTTCCTTGCCAGGCAGGAATAAGGTGCCCCTTCACATCCTGCTGGGATGGTGTGAGAAGAGGCTCAGTTCATACTTTCATCTCTCTGCCAAGCAATAAGAAGAAACCTCAGTCCACATTCTCAGGAGTCAGGAGACAGTAAGACTTTAGTCTCATCTGGATGTAACAAAGCATCAGCCCCCTTCTCCTGCCAGAGTGGTGTCAGAAAAGCTGGCTTAAATTAAAGTGTAAGTACTGTCTAGAATCTCATAGCATAATACCTAAAATACTCAGATCTCAATAGAAAATTACTGAAACAAGAAAATCTCAAAATGAATAAGACAGACAATGGATGCCAACAATTAGATGACAATAAATAATGACAAAGATTTTTAAATTGGCCATTACAAAAATATTTCAGTGAGCAATTAAGATTGCTAGAAATAAATAAAAAAAAAGTCTCAGTAATAAAAGAAATAAGAGAAAAAATAAGAAAAGAAAGTCTCAGCAAAGAAATAGAAGATAAAGAGTAGAATCATAAAAATTTTGTAGGTGGTAGTCGATGCTATGATGTGCTTCCCAGATTCTCACAAATCCCCCACCCTTTAGAGACTGAAGCACTCCTTCTCTCAGCTGCTGGGACTACTGGTAGTTCACTGCTCTCTGCTGAGTTCTCTGGAAATTGCCCCTGGCTAGAGAGAGTCGTCTCATTCAAGGTTCATGTTTGTGGGGTGGCAGATATCTAAAGACTGGCCATTGCCTCAATTCAGACATCTTTGAGGGGCTTTCCCAACTTCAGAGGTTCCTCAAGGGATCAACTGAAACATCTGTTGGGACTTTGATAGAGTTCAATTTATTGCTCTGTCTATCCTGCTTCATTCTCTCTCCCTGGTCCTCATCTAGACAGCACTGCCCAGTAAATACACTTCCCACATGTCTATTTCTATCACAGAGTCTGCTTCCCAGGAAACCTACACTGCACTGTTACCACTGTATGTTATTTAAAGAATATAATATTTTGCATGGAAAATATATTTCATTATCCTTGTGCTTCGAGATAAAAATGAACTCCTATAATAAAATTTTGTCATTTGTTTCAATTAAAAAAATTTTATAGGTAGAAAATATAATAAACACAATTCACAAGAATGAACCCTGTTCTTTCAGGAAGCCAGAAAGAACATAATAAGCAAAAATATGGGCAAATATAACAGTTACCCCTTATTGTCATGAACATTCTAAATTATGCCTGCTGGTCAAAACAAAAATTATAAAAGTGTTCTAAATATGTGTAAAGAAAATATGAATGGCATATATTACAAGCAGGGAAGTGTAAGGGGACATGAAAGGCAGGTAAGATTTCTGTACTTCATCTGAACAGGTAAAATAATCCCACCAAGAGACTCTGATGAGTTATTCATATATGATGTAATGCCCAGAGAAACAACTGAAACATACACTTAAAAACTTACTGTTTACTTCATAAATAAATCAGAATAGAATACTAAAAACTGTTTAATACACATACAAAAGACAAAGAAAATACAAACAGAGGAATGACAAACAGAGCAAACACAAGACGTAGAGGGAGACTTAAGCCCCAAGATATCAAGTTACATTAAATATAAGTGGTCTAATACAACAGGACAGACTGGTGGATTAAAAAATACAACCCAGCTATCCAAATGCTTGGAAACTAAATAACACAATTCTAAATGATCCATGAACTGAAAAAGACAAAGAAACCTATCAAAATTTATGAGACATTAATAAAGTAGTGCTGACAGGGAAATTTATAGCACTAAATACATAAATTATAAAGGAGGAAAAGTCTCCAATAGCCTACACTCCCACAACAAGAATTTATAAAATGAAGAGTAAAATAAACCCAAAGCAACCATAAGAAAGGAAATAATGAGCAAAAATCAGTGAAACTTTTTTAAAAATGAGAAAATCAGAGAAAAAAGACTTAGTTTTCTGAAAAATCAATGCAATTGACAAATCTCTAGCAAAACTGACAAAGAAAAAATGAGAGAAAACACAAAATACCAATGAGTATACACTGTAGACCATGACAGTATCAGAACAACAGGGAATATTACAAATACACATGCACGAAGTTTACAACTTAGATGTAATGGACCAACTCCTCAAAAAATGCTAATTACTACAACTCAGTCATCATGAAATACAGGCTGTCCCCGAGTTACGAACATTCAACTGACACCTGCCTCACACTTACAAACAGAAGCTGTTATAGGTAATAGGTAAATGTACCTGCTCCAACTTAAATTAAACCTGAGAACAAACCTACGGAACCTACCTCATTTGTGACTTGGCGACTTGCTGGTTATCTGAATAGCACTATAACTATTAAAGTCATTATTAATTTAAAAATTCTCTAGAAAAAGGAAATATTCATGCTTTGATGGCTCACTGAGAATCTCCACTACATATTTAAAACAGAAATAATATCAATTACACACAATCTCTTCTAGAATTTGTAAGTGATACTTCCTGTTTTATGAAGGTGGTGGTACTGTGATACCAAACCTGACAAAGACAATATGAAAGAAGTAAAACTACAAATCAATATCCCCCATGAGTACAGAGGCAAAATCCTTAAAAATATATCAGCAATAAGGCGGCACCTATGGCTCAAGGAGTAGGCTCTGGCCCCAAATGCCCAGGGTGGTGGGTTCAAGCCTGGCCCCGGCCAAAACTGCAAAAAAAATATATATATATATTTATCAATAAAATTTATCAATATACATAAAAATATATATACTATAACCATGTGAGATTCATTCCAGGAATACAAGCCTGATTCAATGTACAGAAACCAGTCAATGTAACCCACCATACTCATAGACTGAAGAAGAAAAATCAGACAACATTCAGAATGGGCAAAGATACTAGCATATTATGAATCACACAGAAGCTTGATAAATGGGATCTATAGAGAACTCAAATTAATCAACAAAAAAAAGAGCAAACAATTCCACATATCACTGGGCAAGAGACATTAATAGAATCTTCTCTAAAGAAGACAGACGAATGACCAAAAAACATATGAAAAAATGATCATTGTCCTTAATCACTAAAGAAATACAAACCAAAACCAATCTGAGATAACACCTGATTCCAGTGAGAATGGCCCACATTACAAAGTGTCAAAGCTGCAGATACTGGGATGGATGTGGAGAGAAAGGAATACTTTTACACTGCTGGTGGGATTGCAAACTAATACAACCTTTTTGGAAGGAAGTCTGGAGAATCCTCAGAGAACTCAAATTAGACCTCCCATTTGACCCTGTAATCCCATTATTAGGCATCTACCCAGAGGAAAAAAAAATCCTTTTATCATAAGGACATTTGCACTAGACTGTTCATTGCAGCTCACAACCTAAATGCCCACCAACCCAGGACTGGATTAACAAACTGTGGTATATGTGTACCATGGAATATACTATTCAGCCATTAAAAAACATGGAGACTTTATATCTTTTGTATTAACCTGCATGGAGGTGGAACACATTCTTAGTAAAGCATCATAAGAATGGAGAAGCAAGAATCCAGTGTATTCAACTTGAACGTGAAGGCAGTAGATAATCTAATAAAAGGTGGGGTTTGGGGAATGAGGCAGCAAGGAGAGGGGAGGAGGGAGGAGATGGAGGGGTCACGGTGTATGGCACACCTCTTGGGGGCGGGACACCATTGTAAGAGGGACTTTACCTAATAAATGCAATCAGTATAACCTGATTCTCTGTACCCTCACTGAATCCCAAACAATAAAAAAAGAGGAAAAATCACATATTCATATCAATAGATGCAGAAAAAGGCATTGGTAAGACCCAATATCTATTCATAATAAAAAAAAAAGTCTCAGAAAATAGAAATGGAGGGAATTTCCCCACCTGATGAAGACCATCACTAAAACATAGAGCTAACACCATACTTACTGGTGAAAAACTGAATGGCTTTCCCCTAATATTGGGAATGATGCAGGGATGTCCACTTTAATCACCCTTATTCTACATAGTACTAGAAATTCTAGCCAGTACAGTGAGGCAAGAAAAGTAAATAGAAGGCACTTATAAAACAGTTCATATTTTCAGATGACTTGGTTGTTTACAAAGAAAATCCCAATGAATCTATAAGAATGAAAACAAAAATCTCCCAGAACTATTATATGTAGGTTCAGTTAGGTTATAGGGTACAAAATAATTACGAAAAAATGAAATGTAATTGTGGTTACTAATAATGAACTGATGGACAACAAAGTAAAAAATACATTTATAATCACTCCAGGTAAAAAAGCAAATACTTAGGTGTGAATCTAAGAAAAACATATAGAACTTTTTGCCAAAGAATTAAAAAATGTAGTGAAAGCAATCAAAAAAGATTTAATTACATGAAAAGACATCATATTTATGTATTGGAAGGCTCCAGAAAGTAAAGATGTCAATTCTTTCCATATTAATATAAAAGTTTAACATAATTATTATCAAAATTCCAGCAAGATTTTCTGTAGATATTTAAGGAAGACCATCAATTACACACAATCTCCTCAAAAAAATAGAAGAGGGGACACTTCCCAATTCATTTTATGAAGCTAGTATAACATATCAAAACCAGATCAAGACAGTATAAAAAGAAGTAAAAAAAAAAAGAAAGAAAACGATAGACCAACATTCTTAAAAAAAATTAATGCAAGATTTATTTTATGGTTCTAGTTAATTTGAGGGTATAAAGAATGTGGTTACAATGTTTGCATTTGTTAGGTAAAGTTCCTCTTATAATTCAGTCCCAGCCCCAAGAGGTGTGTCATACACCCTAACATTGTGCCCATTAAGTGGGAGCACACTCACCCCACCCCCTCTCCCTGTTCCCTTATTCCTTTGCCCCCCACCTTGAATTGAGTTGAATTTTTCTCTTATGTGGGTATTAGATCATCTACTGGCTTTATATTAGTATTGAGTATATTGGATTCTTGCTCCTGCATTCTTGTGATACTTTACTAAGAAGAATGTGTTTTAACCCCATCCAGGTTAATATAAAAGATGTAAAGTCTCTATCTCTTATTATGAATGAATAGTATTCCATGGTGTAATTATTTATATTTCTAAACATAGATCATTCTAAAACTTATATGAAAGGCAATAAACACATTAGCTAAAACAGTTTTGGAAAAAAATAAAGTAGGAGTCCACCCAATTTCCAGACTTAATATGTGGCTTTAGTGATGGAGACTGTGTGGGATTGGTGGATGTGTGTGACACATAGATCAATGGAACAGAACAGAAAACACAGAAATGAACCTACTTAAATATGCCCTAATAATTTAATTATTGAGATAAAATTCATATAGCATAAAACTCACTATTTTATCCATTTTAAAGTATATAATTCAGTGACTTTTAGTACATTTACAGTATTGTGCAATGATCATCACTACCTAATTCTGGAACATTCTCATCACGCCTAAAAGACACCTTGTACCCGTTAAGCTTTCACTCCCTGTTCACTCCCCCCCCCCCAGACCCTTACAACCACCTGTTTCTATGGATTGGTCTACTCTGGAAATTTTATATAAATAGATACATATTATCATGTGTCAGGATCTGCTTCTGACAGCACTTATCAGGGCCCAGCTTAGGCAGGTTCCAGACACGGACTGCTAAGCTACCTTGCTCAGGAACAGTTTCTCTTAGGTGCTTGAGGGCTATCTACTTTAGCTGGGGGTGGGGGAGGATAAAGAGAGCGAAAGAGACTGAGAATCTTAGAGTAAAACAGTCTTCTTTGAATAGATAGATCTTAGTCTTTAGCAGAGCTTGGTAATCTTCAGCAGAGAGACGCCCTGCTGGCGTTCTGCAGGCAGGAGAGGAGACAGAGTCAGAGTCAGCGTGTCTGTGATAGAATGCACATGCCCCTTGACTGCCTTCTCCTCCAGCCTAATCTAAGGCTGATCTCGTGCCGCTCAACACCACAGGTGTAGAGACTGCCAATTCACCAATGCTCTTATCTTGCGAGCTCTCTCATGCTTGTTAGAACTAAATCTGTCTCCATGCCCTTTTCACTAAGGTGTTTTCCATTACAAGTATTTCTTATAACTCTCACTCACTATAACATAGGCTATACGGGCTGCTACAATCATGTAGCATTTTGTGTCTGGTTTCAAATTAGCATCACATTTTCAAGGTTCATCCATATTGTAGCATGTATTAGTACCTCATTGCTTTTTTACGGCATAGTAATATTCCATTATGTAGATTAGGACATTTGGGTTGTGTTCACTGTCTACTATGAATCATGCTACTGTGAACATTTATGTACAAGTTCTTATTTACACACCTGTTTGCAATTTTCCTGAATACTTTGGAGTGAAATTGCCTTTTCCCTTTCTTGATAGTGCCCTTTGAAGCACAAAATTTTCACTTTAGATGACAGCCACTTTATGTAATATTTCTGTTCTTGCTTGCACCTTTGATATCTTATCTGAGAATTCATTGCAAATCTGTGATCATAAAGACTTATTTTTTTCTAAGTGTTTTGTTGTTTTACTTCTAATACTTAGATCTCTGCATTTTTCTTCTATGTGTTTTATTGTGTTACTTCTAATACTTAGATCTTTGATCCATTTTGAGTCAATTTTTGTATTTGGTATAAGGTACTTGTACAACTGCATTATTTGCATATGGATATCCAGGCATCTGTTTGTTGAAAAGATGGTCCCTTGCCCCAGTGAATGGTCTTGGCACTCTGGTAGAAGGCCAGTTCTTCACAGAAGTATGGGTTTATTTCTGAAGTCTCTCTATGGATTTGTGTTTATATTTCACCTGTACCACACTGCTTCATAGTAACATTGTATCTTAGTAGTCAGCTTTGAAACTAGGAAGTGGGAGGTTCCCCCCACTTTGTTTTTTAAGACTGTTTTGGGTATTTAGTGATCCTTGAAATTCCATTCAAGATGAGCTTGTTCATTTATGCAAAAAAGTCTGTTATTGACAGGAATTGATTCTGTAGATCAAAATGGGGGTATATTGCATTCTTAATAATATTATGTCTTTAAATTCATGAACATGTATTTATTTATTCACATCTTCTTTAATTTCTTTCAACAATGTTTGTAGTTTTTAGTGTTCACAGCTTCTGCTTTGTTGGCTAATTTTATTCTCAAGTATTTTGTTCATCAGAGGCTACTGAAAATTGAATTGTTTTCTTAATTTCATTTTTAGATTATTCATTGCTGGCATATAGAAATATAATCAATTCTTGGGTAGTTTTTATCTCGTACCTTGCAATTTTCCTGAATTCAATTATTAGCAATAATAGCTGTTTTGTTGATTTTTAAGGACTTTTTCATACATGAGACTGTGTCATCTATGAGTAGAGATAGTCTCCATCCTTACTTTCCAATTTGGATGCATTTTTTTCCTTGCCTAATTGCCCTGTACAATGGTGACTAAAGGCAGAACCGTTATCGTTGTCTTGCTCTTGGTCTTAGTGTCAAAGCTTTAGTCCTTCACTTATTAACTGTGCTATTAGGTACTCTTCCTCAGATTGAGGACATTCCCTTCTAGTCTTAGTTTGTCTAGTGTTTTTATCACAACAGAGTGCTATGTTTTGTAAAATGACTTTTTTTGCATTAAATGAGATAATTATTTTTTTCATATTCTTTTTGTCAACTATTAATATAATGTATTACACTGATTGGTTTTTACATTTTCAATGGCCCTTGCATTCCTGGGATAAATCTCACTTGGTAACAGTGTATAATCCCAGGAATAGGCTGCTGAATTTGATTTGCTAGTACTTTTTTTTTTTTCCAATTCAGAAAATACCTTTCAGTCACAGTTATCAGACTGGGGCGGTATTCATGCTAGCGATCATTTTGCATCTGTATTCATAAGGGATATTGATATGAAGTTTTCTTTTTTCATGAAGACTCTCTGGATTTGATGTCAGGGTAATGCTGACCCCATAGAATGAGTTAGGAAATGTTCCTTTCTCCAGTATATCCTGGAAGATTTGAGGATAACTGGTATTAATTCTTCACATTTTATGAAGTTCATAAGTGAAATCAACTGATCCTGGCCGTTTCTTTTTTTTTGTAGGGAATTTTTTGTTTTGTTTTTTATTGCTAATAAATTCTTTTTACTTGTTACATGTCTATTTAGATTTTCTGTTTCTTCTTCAGTCACTTTTGATAGTTTGTATGTTTCTACAGATTTTTTCCATTTCATCTAGGTTATCTAATTTCTGGGAATACAATGATTCATTGAATTCTCTTATAGTCCTTTTAATTATGTAAGGCCAGTAATAATGTTCTCATTTGTATTCATGATTATTTTGAGTCTTTTATTTTGAGGTCATTGTAACTAAATGCTTACCAACTTTGTTTTCAATGAACTGATTTTTGGCTTCATTTATTCTCTCTCTATCTTTCCATTCTTTCTTTTCATTTATGTCCCCTCTAATCCTTTTGTCTGACCCAGAGGTCCTTCAGTGAGTGAGCTACTAGACCCCAAAACATCCATACTTTGGAACTACTCAGTAACATAATGGAACAAACTATTGATGGACACAACAACCTGAATGAATCCCCCCTGGATTATGTTGAGGGAAAACAGTCAATCCCAAGAAGTTGAATACCGTCTGGTTCCATTTATATGACACTCCTGAAACAACAAAGTTATGGAGAGGGTGAAGAGATGTAGAGGTTGACAGGAGTTTAGAAGTGGATGGGGATAGGAGGGAAGTGTGTGTGCCTATCAAAGGGCAACAGGAGAGATCCTTTGTGGTGATGGACACGTCCTGCACCTTGAGTGCAATGTCAGTATCCAGGTTGGGACAGTTCTGCAAAATGTTACCATTATGGGAAACTAGTAAGTATGAGGCCTCTCTCTGAATTATTTCTTTCAACTACATGTGAACTGACAATTAGCTAAGAGAAGGTTTAATTTGGAAAAATCTGCATAGCTAATAGCAGGCCAGAATTCAGTGACTGCAGCCCATTCACATGTGATTCTTATCTCTGATTCTAGCCTAGCTCACACCTTAAATGAGGATTGCTTCTCCCATTTCTGCTGAAAAATCTAAGATGATTCAACATTTTAAATACAGGATACCAAGTCCAACTATTAATTCATTGGAAAGTCAAAAAAATTTAGGGAGTGAGAAGTGTTTCCTCTTTTCTAACAACTGCAAGTAATAAAAATAGTAATTAAAAAAAATCCAAGCTGCATGTGGTTGGGCAAAGAGTCAGCCAAACGGCAAACTGAATAAATGGAGAGGCGGAGAACTGTAAATGATACAGAAGGATTAAATTATCAGGGTGCTGCTGGGTCCCCTTCCCCAAGTTTAATTTGACTGATTTAAGGTTTTTGATTTCTGGTTGTTACACTGTTCTGGTAAAACCAGGTCCAATGTCATTTATTTGAGTGTTTTATTTAGAGTAGTGGGTGGAACTTCTGCTGGGGTGTACACAGAATTTAAAGGAAGATGAAGCAGGCTTTTGATATGTATTTCTCTGTACAACAAAAAGAAATGACAGTCCTTGGCAAGGGAATGGCAGTACTTGGTGCAAGGACACCCTCAGCTGGGATAAGTTAACTCAGGTCCTTCAGTTTTCATGGCCACTTGTCTCAGGAGAAGCAGCAACTGGAGTGGACACAATCTCTGAACGCGCTGCTTATACCCCGTGTGCAGGGCTGTAGCTGAAGGACCTGGCATTTCACACCCCAGCAACGTTTTGCATTCAGATGGACTTCACTTTTCCTTTGCTATTTCCTCCACTCCTAAAGCATAACTTGGCTCATGTTAAACCTTAAAATCCACTAAAGTCAAATCCAACTCAACTCTCTCTATACTCTTTCTACAGTCGCCTCGAGGCCAAGTCATGGACACCTTGACTAAACTTCTAAATGAAGACATTTATCGTATGCAAATCTGACCTGTCATGTTTGCATTTTTTATGATGTTGTACAGTGCAAAATAATATGGCCTGGAAAGACCATATCAACTATAAGTGGGCGGGGGTAGGGGCAAGAATAAAACCACAACTTTAAATCAGCAAACGTGATTCCTGCCTGTCAGGTACAGTGACTACTACATACAGGTGCACTAACTCGCAGTCCTGACTTCATCACTGTACAATTCATCCATGTTTCAAAAGGTCACTTGTATCCCCTAAACAAACATGATTTGTCTTTCTAACTTGGTTTATGATTTATTAAATGATTTAAGGGGTACAAAGGGCAGAATCACCTCATTTTTCTGATCTCCAGCTTTCTGCATAAACAAAATGGCAGATAAACGATAGCATGGGGCTTTGGGAAGAAGTGAAAACACAGGGCCCCCTCTGCCCTGCCCACTGCTGGACTCCAGAGCAACCCCCAGGCAAGGACGAAGGACAGAGAGAATAAAAGTCATCTCCATGTTGCTCCATCAGTACATCTGGGCATAGATTTTCTTCTAAGGGGAAAAAGGGAATATTATTTTCTATTCTGATAATGTTTTACATTTGTTTTCAAATTTTATTTTTCAAATACTAAATTAGGTTGTGTTAAATCTTGGCTCCAGGAGCACAGAAACAAAAGTCAACAGAAAATCAGTTCATTGATCTCTCCCAACCATCCTCCACCCTTGCCAGCCTTTCCCCAAACCAGGTTCTTTGAAAATGATGAGAGAAATCCTCGCGAGGCTTCCCCAGGGGCTTTTGTTGATCAGTGATAACGAGAGAGTGCGTGTTCTACTACTCCGGACTGCTCTTAAAATGCTGCTTTTTAAAGCTTCACTTTCTACCCAATTTTCTTTCTTACTCACTAATAATTTCCTGTCACAAAATGCAATCGGAATAGAAGACCCAAGATTGCCCTTATTTACAGGGCAATTTTTTTCTATTTCTCATGTATATGATTATTTTTATGTTACTTGTCATTTTTCATTCAAAAAACCACAAAGAAGAGCCCTGTCCACGGAGAGAGGCAGACACTGCGGCCCGCACATGGAGGAGCCGGGCAGACCCTGTGGAGGGCGGATGGTGACAGAATGTTTCCAAAGTGACGAGAGAAACAAAAGGAGAACAGCTCCCTGTGTTCACAGTATATATTAATTCCGCTAATGAGTCAGAGCTGCTGTGTACCAAGAAGCAGCAACTGTACATAAAGCCTGGGCAAAGTCTTTGCTTTCAATAAAGCAGGATTACAGTCAGTCTTGGAAATATGCTCAGAGTAACAAGATTAAACAAGCACCACAAGGTCTCCAAAATCCTATGGAATGAGTTTTAACACAGAGCCTCAAAAGCAAAGTCCCTCAGTGCCCAAAGTGGTCTTCTGTTAATAACGTGGAGAATGAGAACACACCATGGCGGGGCCTGTAACATCTACTTTGAACATCAGCCAATCTCCGGGAAGACATTTTAATTACAAGTGCCCAGCATTCTTGGCCTTGGGGAGTGAACCCGCACTGTCCAGAAGCCTCGAGTCTGCCCGAGAAATCTCCTGCACCACATATGTTTGAGCTACGTAATGAAAGAGTTTAAGACGATGTCAATTTAAAAGCGGCCTATTTCCTGCCTTCCTTTGTTTAGAATAAATCAGTCCCATCTCCAACATGTTCCTAAAAGCTGCAAAAGCAGAGGACCCTCCTCCTCCCGTGTGCTACAGTGATTCAGAAAGGGGTTCTACCCTCCTGCAGAGGGAGACTCACGTGCCCTGCACCTATCCATCAACCTGAATCAATCACAAAGCCTGCTTCTGGGTCACCTTGAGGAGCCGGCAGCCCCAGACAGCTGGGAAGCAGCTGTCTCACTCCTCCTGCAGTCACGGCCTGCTTCACAGCTCTGCACTTTTCAAATAGTTTGCTCAGCAAAATGTAACAGGCCTCTGAGTAAAATTATGCACTCAGCACAATGCGTAATAACCCTAAGCCAGGGCTATTTGAGAAATTCAACGCACTGGAGTTCCTCAAAGGCGTCATCTTTCCGGAATAGATCTGCATAATAGCTCATCACACCTCGAGTGTCAAACTTCAGGGATGACACTTTTCTCATCCAGGAGTAAGACAGCGGATGGGGCCACGTGCCTTGTCTAGCCTCTTAGAAGTAACGGCACTCAGACTCGGACCTGGAATTCAGCTGAAGGGGTCCAGGGCAGGGAAGGACCAGCCTAAGCCACAGGGCATGTCAGGGACAGAGCTGGCCCTGGAGGTGCATCACAGTGTGGGTGCCAGCACCTTCTCCGGCCTCCCAGACTCCTCAGATCTGCAGAATTATAGCGGTAAGGGTCTATCTTTGTGCGGTCACTCCCTAAAAGGTCCGAGAGAGGACTACCTTGACAAAAGCCATCACTTGCTTTTATTAGGAGTAATTTGATTTCAAATGACAGATAATATAACCAAGATGGCTCAAGTAAAATTTAAAATTCAGTGGCTCATGAAGCAGAAGGGTCATTTGGCCCAGGCAGACTCAGGGGTTAATGTGGCATCATTGGGAATCACTCTGTGCCCCGGCCCTTCCCTCTTCTCCTTTTGCTGTGTTCTCAGGTCAGTTCTCGCTTTGTGGTAACAAAAAGGCTGCTACGTCATCAGGCTTCATCCCACACCACTGGGCAGGTAGGAAAGAACAGAGTCCCCTTCTCTGCAGGTTTCCTGCCCCTAAAAGTCCTGAGACTCCCTCTGGCCCAGCAGAATAGCCTTTAGGACCCCGGCTACACACCT
The DNA here is from genome assembly GCF_000181295.1 of Otolemur garnettii. Taxonomy (NCBI): domain Eukaryota; kingdom Metazoa; phylum Chordata; class Mammalia; order Primates; family Galagidae; genus Otolemur; species Otolemur garnettii. The sequence continues at coordinate 2,198,248 of NW_003852511.1, forward strand.
TGCTTTGCTTTTGTCTGTGGCCTTGGCCCTGTTGGCCATGGTCTCATTTGTGTGTCACACTTTCTTGCTTGCCTGGGGCCTAACATAAGTCCCCCAGAGTGAACAAAATACAAGGCAGGCACCGCCTTGCTGTCAGGTCACAGATCCAGCCCGTGTGTCCTGAGCCACCTGGCTGAAGTTTACTGACATTAGACTCTTGAGCTCCTTTTAGGCTCCTCAAGACTGAAGTTGGCCTTGACACCCCATAGTCTGGGTGAGGGTGGCTTATAACAACTGAAATGTATTGCTCACAGCTCTGGAAACTGAGACCAGGGAGCCAGCATGGTCAGGTTGAGGTGCGGGCCCTCTTTCAGGCTGTAGACCGCCCACTTTTGCTTGTGTTCTCACATGGTGGAAAAGGAGCTAGAGAGCTCTCTAAGGTCCCTTTTATAAAGGCAGGAAGCCCAATTATGAGGGTGGAGCCCCCGAAGGCCCTGCCTCCTAATACACATCACCTGGGAGGCTGGGATTGGAACATATGAGTTTGGGGAGGAGACAAACGTTTATTCCATTCAATTCTTAAAGTGACTCTCGTGCATTTTCCTATTTCTCCAAACTCCCATCTCTATTAGTAAGTGCAGCCAGACAGCTCTGAGCCCCTTCTGGGGAGGAAGACTCCAGCAGCCCTCTCATTAGCTTCCAGTTAAAATGAGAGCGTTTTTAAAATCCCGTTCATAGATGTGTGAAGTTACTTAACATGCTCGAAAGTCAAGGGCAAGCAGTGACCTTAAACAGAAGCATCTCAAATCACCCATTTAAAAAGAAAATTGCATCATATCTGAATTAATTAGTTTGACCACCTTTCTGGGCCTGAGTCTGTGCTCAAGACCTCAGAGGGTCACTTGTTTTCATGGGACTCACTGAAGCTTCATTCCTATTCTCACACTCACTTGCTTGGAGTCTAAGCTGCTGAGAACCAGGCTGGGGACATGGAGAAGCATCAGGAAGCCCCTTCAGGAACAGGAAGAGATAAACACACAAGCTGATGACCTATCCACACCTTGCAAAGTGGCCCTCACCCTGCTCTCTGGCAGCCTGAGGAGGGGACTCCAAACTTTTGAGTGCTGAGCCTTTTATAGTCATCATCACAAGTATGAGAGCTCAGCCCAATGACCATAAGGATGGCCCTAGAAAGTTGTGTTGCTTCTGACCTGTCCAAGCACACTGAACAAGTGGGCTCGGGGCTCTGGGCTGGGGCTGCCTTCCCTTCCAGACAGGCCCCTCCAGCCACACAGAACTTAAGATGGTGTCTCCCTTTCAAGGCTGTTGTGGGCAAACACATTCACTGTATTCTCCAACCGTGTGGGTGGAGGGGTGTGTTCTATGTGTAGCATTTGAGGTTTTTAGGGCACAATGGGAAGTGTTCAGGGTTTGGGATAAGACCAGACCCAGGTTAATATCTTGACTCAGCAGCTCACTTGTTCTGTGACCTTGGGCAACTTATTTAACTTCCCTGAGTTTTCTTTTTACCAGCTGTCAAATGAGAAAAATGAAACTCTGCTTCCACAGTGGGTGTAAGGACTGGAATGAATATATTAGAAAAGATGAGCAGGTGTTAAAAGAATACAAAAAAGATGAGGAGCGTTCTTGTTACTGATGCTACTGCTGCTACCTTTATTATCATCATTAGTAATTATAGATCCGGAGACTAACATGCTCCTTCCTCAGGGTGGGATTGAAAGCACTAATAGACTTAAGAGGCCTGATCAAGGAGTTCTTCGGCACTTATCTCAGCAGTAACTAAAGCCACGGTATCAAGCGAGTAAAAATGGGTTGCACCCTGTGCCAAGGTACGTCCAGGCACCTGTAAACATACTCAGATAGATTAGGGAGTAACTTAACTGTACAGTGAAATATGTAAATCCCTTCCCTGCATAATTTTAAATGGAGGGCAAATTTTAATTGCAGGGCTGCATTTTAATATTCACCCATAAATCATAATAAGCTACTTGCTTTGTACTTAAGACCAAAAAAATGCCTTTGACAAGCTAAGTGCTTTGCACAAAGTTTTACAAACCGCTCTTACGATAGCTTAGCAACCAACAAAATCCATTTTGAAAAAGACAAAAAGTAACACATGAAAGTTGAGAACGTGTGTCTTTGATTGTCCTAACCAAGTCAGACATCCCTGCTCACCGTCATTAACACATGAACGAAGATCTAGGTGGGGACAGGGAGTCCCGTCTGCAGCCAAGGTGAGGAGGCTGGAGAGATGAGGAATGACGTAGTGGAAACTGACCTCCTGGGCTGGAGTCGGACTTAAACACCTAAGGTGGGAGCTGAGAGGGGAAAAGTGAATTTCTTATTTTCAGTAAATCACACACACACACTCTCTTGCGTGCAAGATCGTGATGATAAAGACTTGGCTCAGCAAAGTTTGCAAAATAATTGGTGTATCCAGGTGGTCCTGGTGTCCAGGTTACCAGAGAGAGGGGAGGCTGACAGGCCCCCTCTCCTGGACAGTGCAGAGGGGCTCCAGTGATTCCTAGGAGTCAGAGCTACCCTCACATCTATGTCACCAAGAAGGGCTGGACAATACCACGGTGAGAGTCATGAGCGCTCACCAAGACTAGTTAAAGCATTTTGATCACACGTACACGTATTTTGTTTTTGGATAAATCACAAGACAGTGGCTCTCAGAGAGCCCATTATCCACTGAGGCAGCTGTGATGCCTGATGCACAGAACTGGGGCTCTGTGGCTCGCTGAAATAAACACGGCACCCACAGGGAAAACCAGTATTTACGGGGCTTGTCACGGTAGGCTGGCCACAGGGAGAAGGTGCCTGGTCCACACTGTGTTATTTCACTGGCTGACAATGATTGAGTTCTGCATTTCAGAGAGGACCTCGGGGAGGTTGCAATGGTACCTAAAATACGTGTAGTCACAACCAATTAAGAGTTGAATGAAAAAAGATAGAAGTCTAGAGAAGATCAAGAGGCCAGAAATAAGGAGGAACCGCTGTGCACACACATGGCAGGAGGGGCCTGCACGTGGACCACAGTGAACCACGGCTCAGGTTTGTCTGCGAAATAATCATTCCATCCTACATTTTACCAAATACCTTACCAAGCATACCTAGGGGCTGGGATTTTTTTTTTTTTTTTTGAGACAGAGCCTCAAGCTGTCCCCCTGGGTGGAGTGCCATGGCATCATGCTCACAGCAACCTCCAACTCCTGGGCTCAAGCAAGTCTTCTGCCTCAGCCTCCCAAGTAGCTGGGACTACAGGCGCCCGCCACAACGCCTGGCCATTTTTTGGTTGCAGCCATCATTGTTGTTTGGCAGGCCCGGGCTGGGGATTCGAACCCGCCACCTTAGGTGTATGTGGCTGGCGCCTTAGCCACTTGAGCCACAGGCATCGAGCCTAGGGGCTGGGATTTAATCATCATTTAAGTGACCACAAAGCTTGTGCTTTTGTATGTTCTGTTACCTCCTCAGGAAGAGCTGAGGATTCCATAGAACTGATTGTCTTCTTGCTGACCAAGGCAGGTCCAGAGGCACAACAGGCAGACCAGTCACACAGAGTCAGTCCTACTGTTTAAAGCCTGGAATGAGCCGGACGCAGTGGCTCATGCCTGTGATCCCAGCACTCTGGGAGGCCACAGTGGTAGACTGCTTGAGCTCAGGAGTTCCAGATCAGCTTGAGCAAGAGACTCCGTCTTCAGTAAAAGTAATTAACTGAGCATCATGGCCAGCACCTGTAGTCCCAGCTATTTGGGAGGCTGAGGTAAGAGGATCCCTTGGGCCCAAGAGTTTGAGGTTGCTGTGAGCTATGATGACGCCACAGCACTCTACCCAGGGCAACAGAGTGAGACTTGGTCTCTAAACCAAGCAACCTAGCACAGGACTGTTTCACAGATGATCCTTAATGCACATTCACTGCAGAGGGCAATGCCCAGAACAGTGGATGCAGTATTTTAAACTCAATCTGGAGGATATTCTAGAAATGCAATAACCATGAACGCTGTATTTTCCTTTCAGCTAGCTCTTTTATATCTCTATGATTTTTACATTTTATAGGAGATTTTTGACGTATCAAAACAAAACCACTGTTAATGGGAGTTTTCATTCTTTCAGGGTGCTGAAGATAGTCAACTCCTTTAGGACAAAGACATTGGCTATGGTAACTAAGCACACGTGTCATATACTTTCTGGCTTAAACATCTGTTTCACGGTAATGACAAAGTTTGGTTATTTAGTGAATGTTTATATACAGAGAGAAGGATGATAAATTGTATTATCAGAATGTGTTTCTAAAGCTTTCTAAAATCCTCTGACATAGGGGATGTATAAACACAAAGCACTGTTATTATAGGCACGTGCTGTTATGGCCTGGAATTTAAATGGACACCCCAGACCGAGCTCATCCAGAAAGACTTTAAAAACCTTACTCATTAAAACTACATTAGTTTAGCAGTGAACTTTCTAGCCCCAGCTAATTCAGACTTAGACTGAGATTATTTTTCCCTCTGACACACTATTGTTGAACTTAATTCATCGAAAGGATATTTATAGAATACCCACTCTGTGCAGGGACCCACAGACACTAAGGTGAAAAATAAACGAGTTGAGGACTGAAGGTGCATGCACTCCGTACCAATTCGGGTAGCATTTACTGATGGCCATAGCAACACATTTAATTTCTAAAGGTGACTGCTATAATACCTCTCATCCTACAAGCTGTTCTTGAACCTTACCACTTATCCATTAAGAGGTAGAGCATGATTCCCCTCCCTTTGAATCTCACTTGCAGACGACAGAATGAGATAGATTCGATGCTGTGGAACTTCTGAGGCAGGAAAAGTAATAGAACTTTAACCTCACCCCCTACCAGGCCCCATGTTCTGAGGAAGCCCCAGCTGTCGCTAGCATAGAGGCCATGTGTCGAGGTTCTGAGACAGCAGGACGAGGGGGAGAGGTGTCCACTTGCTGTTCTAGTTCTCTGCTGTCTCCATCTGACTGCAGTTGCACAAGAAACTCCAAATCATGACCACTCAGCTCAGCTCTTCCCAAATTCCTGACCCACAAAAGTGATGAGATATAATAGTTTCTTGTTTTAAGTCACTAAGTTTTGTGGAGATTTATTCTTCAGTAATAGATAAGCAGAACACAAATATAAATTGTTATAGAAATCTAGGGAAAGAGAGAATTTCTAATTGGGGTGATCGGGGCAACTTCATGGCAGTGTTGTCACTGAAATTGGGCTTTGCCAGGTAGACGTGGATGGAAAATGGCAAGATGCAGAAGCCACGGTCATTCTGTGTGAAGGAGAGTCCAAGGACACGTCTGGAATGAGAAATCCACAGTGTGTGAGGCACAGAGTGGTGCTACGGGAGATGGGCTGGAAAGGGCGAGGCGGGAAGGGTCTCCATACCAGCCAGCACGGCAGCCTCCCATCACAGGCAGCTATTTAAATTTAGATGAATTAAAAGTAAATAGAACTTAAAAATTCATCTCATTGGTCAGATGAGCCACCTTAAAGTGCCATCTGGGGCTGATGGCTGCCACACTGGCCACCACGTTGCTTCACGGGACAGCACAGACACAGAGCACTTTCTTCACAGGTGTGCTGGTCTAGGAGGTGTCTATCCTTGTTCCCTGAGCACAGACAAGACACTACAGGCTTCTGAAGAGAAGAAGCTGAGAGCTGTGTCAGGACAGCTACACTAGACCTATGTGTGAACAGGTCATTGGCATGGTAACAGGGGAGGCAGGGACACACTGGTCATCTCCCTAGGAAGCCCAGACATGGGGAACAGGAAGTCTGCATGTTTCAGGACAGGATATTTGTGGGGGAAAAGACCGGCCGTAGTTACCTGGTAGCCAGTGACTCACTGATCGTTCCCTGAGAGTATCTAAATGGTCTCCTTATAATAGTGCAGGGCTCACTGGAGACCTGCAAAAATCAGTCAGCATTAAAAGAGCTGAAACCAGCTCGGCACCTGTAGCTCAGAGGCTAGGGTGCCAGCCACAAACACCGAGGGTGGTGGGTTCAAATCCAGCCTGGGCCTGCCAAACAATGACAACTACAACCCCAAAATAGCCAGGCACTGTGGCAGGTGCCTGTAGTCCCAGCTACTTGGGAGGGTGAGGCAAGAGAATCGCTTAACCCCAAGAGTTGGAGGTTGACGTGAGCTGTGACCCCATGGCACTCTACCCAGGGCGACAGCTTGAGACTCTGTCTCAAAAAAAAAAAAAAAAAAAAAAGAGCTGAAATAAAATCCAGAAACTGCAGGAAAAAGAGCGAGGCGGCCCAGGAAAAAGGGTCAGAGAGGATCCCCAACACTCCCCAGGTTGGGGGTGGCAGTTCACTGTCACTAAAGCTCTAGAGGAGAATGTCTTTCTGCCACCCTATTAAAGTGGCAGAACAATTAGTAAAAAATTAAAATCAATCACACTAACTGCTCCTTTGTATTAGACTGAAAATAAGGGATTAGAACAGCTACATGTACACATTTTTAAAAAGCACTAGAAATAATTAAAATTGGAATTTTCTTTAAAGTTTAAAATAGATAGAATGAGCTTTCCAGAGCACTTGCAAAGATCCACATGCCATTTCCTGACATTTCCTTTCCTGTACCCACCACTCTGCTATCCTGGATTCCACACTGATCTTTTAAGCAGCTGGACTATGAGATGCTATATTCTGATGCCTTCACAAAGGCAAGAACAGACCTGCAGCAGACTGGGTTTTGTACGGAGAACTCTTTCCTCCAAGGGAATTGAGAATTTTCATCCACTTGGCCCCTTCAGAGAGATGTAATAAGGGGTGAACATTCTTGCACAGACCCAGACACACTGAAGTCCCCTTCCAATCTCTGAAAAGCTCAACTAAAGGCAGATCCTCCCCCCCTACACACTTTAGTGCTAAATTACGATGAAAAGGATGGAACACAACAGAATAGGTTCGCTGTGAGACTTAATAAACATAACTCCTGTCCTGTTAGAGAAGCCTATGTTTAAGTAACTCACAGAAACTGACAATTCGAACCTAAACATATCACCCTAAAAAGGATGGCAGCATTTGGAAGTGAGAAGTCTGAGTAACAACACACACGACTCCTCTGTGCCGGTGTCGGGATCCCTCCAGTTGAGCTCTGTACATGGTTTCTCCATTCCCGGGGCCCCTGCAGACACTGACTCCACTGGGACGTGTTTTGCTCACGGCAAATGTTCTCGTGTCAGAAAGCCTGACTCCCTCCCTGAGAATAGGAGACAAGGAGGAGCCTGTCGTACTGTGGATAAAATAGAAGCGTTTTCACTTTCCTTCCTGTATAGGTAGACGCCCAGGAGAATGCTGCCCTCTGGTTCACAAGGACTTGCACTTTCCAGAAATGCAACTTTCAAAGCTCTGAACCCCTGCCCCCCAATTTCTTTCTCCTAAAAAAGCCTAATGGTAGTTTTAGCTGGTAGTTTTCTTTACTCTCTCCATAAACACGCATATCTCAAGAACTTTTGTTACAGAAAACCTGTCTCTGTTAAAAGATGATGAATCGCAGGATCAAACGGCAGGTCTACTTTGAGATCCCTGAATATTCGCCATACTTCTTTCTAAAAGGGATCTATCAGTTTGCACTCCCACCAGCTGTGCAGAAGTGTTCCCTTTTTTCCACATCCATGCCAATACCTGCAGTTTGGGGATTTTGTTATGTGGGCCACTCTTATTGGAATTAGATGATATCTCAAAGTGGTTTTTTATTGTTCACTGCACCTCAATTCATAATTGCCAAGTCATGGAAGAAGCCCAAGTGCCCATCAACCCATGAATGGATTAATAAATTGTGGTATATGTACACCAAAGAATATTATGCAGCCTTAAAAAAAGATGGAGACTTTACCTCTTTTACGTTTACATGAATGGAGCTGGAACATATCCTACTTAGTAAAGTATCTCAAGAATGGAAGAAAAAATATCCAATGTACTCAGTACTATTATGAAACCAATTTACAATCACTCACACTTTCATACGAAGAATAGATCACAACTATGGCCCAAGATGAAGGAGTGAGGATGGGGATGGGAAGGGAGGGGGGAGGTCAGATCGAGGGAGGGTGAATGGTGGGATCACATCTATGGTGCATATTACAAGGGTATCTACATGTTGGATCTTTAGTATAGAGTATAAATGTCTTAACACAATACTTAAGTAAATGAGATGAGGTATATATTAACCAGTGCAATGTAAGCGGTCCTAATTCTATATGAAATCAGCATATTGTACCCATAAATGCATTAAAGTATATATGATCTATGTGTTTATGATTTGATTTAAAAAAAGGATGAGGAATCTTCCAGAAGCATGAGGGGCCTCCTCCCACTCCGCATGGTCTCCCCATACTGGCTCTGTCTAGTTTGGCGAGTCTTCCCCAGGGCACCTCTGAATGAGATTGCTGGAAGGAGATGCACCCAGTCATGGCAGACACCTGTCAGCCTGGGTCAAGAGTGCAAAGCATTGGGGGAATAATCATTTTACCTCAGCTCACATGGCCCTGTTCTAGGGGCCTTCCTCATATTAACTTGTTTTCTCTTCACAAGTCTATGAAGTAGGTCCTATAATTTCACCCCTATTTTATAATTGAGGAAAGGAAGCTTGACACCATCAGTGTTAAGCAGTAGAAGTGAGGCACGAACCCAGGCAGTCTCAGGTAGTGGTGCTCTGATCACCAGCCAGTGTTACTGCCTGCATTGGAAGGACATGCATTTTATACACCACCTTCCGGGGCAAACATGAAACCCAGATCTCCCAAGTTACTGTCGGCCTCAGTGTGTCATAGAAGGTATGCTGTGACATGCTGAGTCCTGCAGCGTGGGGACACATTACAGGAAAGGCTGAGGGATCAGCTATAACAGCACAGGCGCGGCAGCTGTGAAGAGGAAGTCTCTCTCACCGAGTGACCAAGGGTCTCAGGGCTCACTGAGGACAGCCTGGCTCACAGGCTTTCCTTCCTGCTCTAGCTGCTCTCAAGTCCTCCTGCCAACAAATCATTAATTTACTTAGTGAACCATATCTTCTCCTCTGCCCTTACAAATAACACTTCCGCTGCATCCATCACTGTTTGCTCAAAAAAAAAATTTTACAACTTGTCCAAATAGTCCAGAAAAAGTGAAGAAACCATCTTTGACAAGTCCAGTGGGACTCAGGAAAATCGGGGCTGTCCTTGGTGTAGGTCATGATGAGTGCACGCTTGCATTTAGAGGACTGCGTTTAGAGAGCTCACAGAGGGACACTACAGACAAGGAAAACAGGTGCCGTCCAGGGGCCATCTCAGCATGCCTAATGACATGAACGACGCCATTAAACAACCTTTCCGGCTCGGCGCCTATAGCTCAACCGGCTAAGGCGCCAGCCACGTACACCTAAGGTGGCGGGTTCGAATCCCCAGCCCGGACCCGCCAAACAACAATGACGGCTGCAACCAAAAAATAGCCGGGCGTTGTGGCGGGCGCCTGTGGTCCCAGCTAGTTGGGAGGCTGAGGCAGGAGACTCGCTTGAGCCCAGGAGTTGGAAGTTGCTGTGAGCTGTGATGCCACGGCACTCTGCCCAGGGGGACAGCTTGAGGCTCTGTCTCAAAAAAAAAAAAAAAAAAACCACCTTTCCCAGGTCAACAGCTAAGCCCCGGCAGCGATACGCACTTTTCCTTCACCACCAGTGGAACCTGCACTGGCGTCTGATGGTGGATTTGCAGCCACTCAGGTTCTTTCCGGAGCCCAGAAATCTTGGCGCTGAGTTAGTGGAGCGAGGACGTCATTAGTGGACATGGGCGTGGCCCGGCCCCACAGCAGCAGGGGAGCCTGAGCCGGGGCCTTTCACAGAGGACGGGAAAGAGCTTCTGAAGCACAAATCTGAGAAAAGCAAGTGAGCATTGATTTTAGGATCTTACTTGTAGTTTTTCTCCCAGAATTTCACCGGCCTGACGTACGATGTAATGAAAATGACACTCCCAAGAAACGGGCTCAGTGGACTAGAGAAGACTGACGTGGCAATCGTCTGAAAGAAGAGCATGGCCGAATCTGAGAACGTTGAGTTAAGGCAAAAAAGAAATCATGACGACATTTTATAGATATGATTTCAGATTTTGTCTAGTTTTCATTAAAGCCATTTTTTTCACCAAAGAAAAAATAAAGGACATGCACATAATCTCACTACATAGAGATTTAGAAATAGAAATCTTTCAGTAGTACCCTGCTAGGTCTCACTCCACCCCTATGAAAACCAGGTAATCCTCATAAAAATCCCAGTGGTCTGAGTAGGAGTCACGGCAAAGATATAATATTTAAGGATTGAAAAGAACAGTTTCTTTCCACTAAAGTATCATTAGCTGAACAAAACACCGTGGTACATTCACTAAAGCACAAAGTTGCCTTATAAATAATTAAATTACACTTCTGTTTCTCAAAGAATCTTTTCTCATTATCCAAATGCATGTGTGTGTGTATACATATTACATATATACACACAGAGGAACGGTTCCCAGAAGCAGTGAATGTTTTAAGGGAAACACTGTACTAAATTTGTTATTCTCAAGTCACACTTGACCTCTGCAGTTGTGGGAGGTGCTCAACGTGACTTGTGTTCATCTTTCCTTACTGGTATATGTTGAGTATCACAACTTTCAGACAGATTCTTCCTTTCTTACAATGTGTATACATTTTTGGGAACCCTCTGTACATGTCATGCTTTGAACGCCAATGGCTCAGTTTATGTCTGGTTTATAACCAGGAACATCTACGCATCAAGTCGCAGTGTTCCATGGACCACGGTTCCTCATTAGCACTCTTAGATGAGTTTGCCTCAGTTTCACACAGCCTGGTTGACCCAGACGTAACCTCTCAATGTTAAACTTTGTGTGGCTGTCGCTGTTGGCCTAAGCCCAGTGAGTCTCTGGCAACCCAGGGAAGGGGGCAGAGTGGTGGTTCTCTGAGTAGGTGGGTCCTTCTCGTCTCCTTCCAGCATTAGAGACATGCAGCTGCCAATCATGCCCCCCTCCTTGGTGCAGGGGTAGTGAGGAGCCTGTGGTTGGAAAGCGAGAGAGAACTGAAGCCAGAGTCTGTGGGCTGCAGAGGACAGCTGCCCGGGCCCCACAGGTGCACGCCTTCCTGACCTTAGGGGAGGCGGGCTCAGATCCTCTACCACAGAGCTGACCTGACCTGCTCCTGTTCATCTTCCTTCCTGGAAGGGGGTGATGGTTGCAACTCTCTTGCTAGAGGTCTTATCTCTGTAGCTGATGTTCAGAAAGTTCTGACACAGAGTAAGAAAGGATGTTCAGCCCAGAGAGGAAGACCTGGCACCTCATTATCAACAACGGAGAAGTAACTCCGGCTTCCAGGCACCTTAATAGAGCATAAAGCAAACTGTGCAGTAGGATGGGGATGGAGAAAGGGTCCCTTAGTGGCCCCATTTAAATGTAAATTATAGAAAAGGGAGTGAAGTTTGTGCTGTCCACACTTTGCTATATAGAGGTGTCCATAAAGTTCATGTGCAATTTAAAAGAGACAACTATTTTAATAGTTTTACAGACAACTATTTTAAATTGCACATGAACTTTACGGACACCCTGTATTTTCATAGATTTAAGGTCAGATTTTTGCATCAGGAGTGACTATGCCTTTGCTTTTCTGTTTACTCCTAGACATTTTCAGGAGTGAAATGCCACATCCTCCATTAATAATCCATTCCAGGGTAGACATGTTTAGGTATCAAAAAGATCTCTATTTGCTGCAATTTCAAACCAATTCTTTTTTACTTTGACCTAGGTTCAAATAGAGCAGCAGGGAACAGTGTGCTGTTGCGACAGCCATCATCGCCCATCAGTTTTCTCTTCTGAAAGTTGAAAATACTCGACTACATCTACCACAAAAGACAACACATTAGCTGTGCCTCTTGTCACTGGAAGAAGCAGGAATTGCATGGGAGAAGTCACTGAGTAAAGGTATCAAGAAGGATACTAGAGAGCAGAGTCACATCAGTCACACACGTTCTCCCTGCTCTGCCGGGGAGGAGGTGAATCCTCGCTCCAGAGAACGAAGGATGCTCTGGGGCTCACAGTGGACCCAGGACAAAACCAAGAGGAGTCGGGACTGGGTGCGGGGCAGCAGGCACTGGTATTGCTCTTCTTTTTCATTCTAAAATTTCCTCAAAGATTGTGTTGTACATTTCTTACATGCCAAAAACAATTATCTAGAAATTAGGAAGTGAGAAAACTAACACCAGCCTAATAATGAACCTCAGTGTGGTGGAAAAGGAAAGAAAGTTCAACAGTTTAGAGGGGGAGCCGAAGTGAATAGAGAGGATATTGTATTGGGGGGAAATCAATAAGGAAATAAAAGAAACCCTGGGAAAGCATGAAAGGCTGTCACCACTACTAGTAAGGTGGTACCAAGAAATAGGGACTCCTAAGGCCAGTGGGCATCCAAAGCTCTCTTTATTCTTTCCAAAAAAGCAGCCAAGAGGTTAGCCAAAGAGGTAGATGGTGACTCATTTAAAAACACGTTTACAATTAAAACATCAAAGTTAAGAATAAAAAAAATTCATTTAGGGGCTTAAAAGGATGTACCAACTTGGAAGCAGCCTTCTCAATATACAGGTTTAACAGAGATCATCTGGCTAAGTCTGTCTAATTCCTAGACGACAACAGTCTCGCGTGGTCTGTACACACACTACAAGGGTAAGCATTCTCAACTTCCCCCGGAGAGTACAAGCTCAAAAGCCAACAGCTGCAAAGAGAGAAAGCACGGGTGTCCTGGAAAAAGCAATTTACAAACAGTGCCCGGCTGGCCTGAAAGCTAATTCAATCCCCAAACAGAGCAAATTAGTCCCTTCTCAATGTTGATGGTGCCCACGGCTTCTTAATAGAGTTATAAAATAATTAACATTTCAAAATTAGTCAAGGCCCAGGGCTGACATTTAGTAACTTGATAGGTTCATCTGGGTGGCATATGTATCCAGTTTCCTCAACGATTTATCTCTGTATATTCTGAACAATATAATGCTGGCCTCCAAGTAGCAAATATCTATCTTTACAAGTATGGAAGGCTGAGAGATATCTGGGGAGAGCTGTGAAGATCTTGTCACTCATAACACAATGACAGTAGCCAGCCTCCCCTGTCGGCTCCATATCTTAGCAGAAGGGGAGGAAGCCGGTGTCACTGACAGCCAGTTTCAGGAATGAAGCAAGGGGACCAATTCAGTGCTCTAATTGCCCAATAAAATCTACATTTCAAAAGTTTCAATTTCGTAAGAGAATGAATCTACACATCCTAAAAGTACTTAGACTTAATGTGCACTGTGTGCAAATTGGGATAAATCTTAAGGCTGCTTTTCTTCTGATAGGGCATAGAAAGTGCCAGATATGATGCGTGTGTGTATGAACCCACGGTGCACACCAGGGCAGGTCACGGAAAGATACGGCTCCCCAGTCTCAATTCAGCTGTGGAACTACAAGGAGTAATTAGTACTCCTGATTTCACCTAACAAGGTGTAGACAGCGACAAGAGATGCTGCAGACAGAGGTAAGTCCAAAATTAGGACAAAACTGGGAATCACAACTTCAAGTTCTAAATTTTTAGTGTTACTTCTAAGACACAAATCTGTCTTAATGTAGTTATTCTATGGAACGGACATAATTTAAATTCTAGACAGGAAACCTTAGGCATGTCAGGAATAAATAAAAATCACCTTAATATTTCACACCACTGTCTTTGTTTCAAAGGACTCTGTTTAGAAAAACTAAAATTACTGGCATTACAGAAAATGACTGCAGTTAAAGGGGAAAGGTGGTGCCGAAGCCCAGGCTTTTGCACATTTTTTCCCCTTAGTTTGTTCTGCCACATAACTTTAGAAACATCGATGCAGGTCTCAGAATAGGAACACAGCACAATGTGCACTGTGAGGCCAGCTCTGGCAATGGTTAAGATGCTTTTCAAAAAACAAATGAGCCTGGAGTAGACCATTTATAAAAATCTGGAATATATTATCACTTAACGATTGTCCCAGGCCTGTTTCCCTCCCCGCACAGGTCCGAGAGATTCTTTTAGGAATTACCTTAATGAGCCTTATGTAAATTTCATACGGGAGAAAGCTATGAGTGGTCATTAAACCAGCTAATAGCAGTCATTGTCACCACAGAGGGCCAGAGCTTCGAACCACAGTTCACATATGTGAGTGGGTATAAGAATCACCAAAGAATCTTGTGAAGGGATGGATTCCAGAATCCTACCCCATGAAACTGGATTTTAAAAGTATAAGCTGGGCCCAGCAATCTACCTATTTAACACATTTCTCCAGAGATTCTGATGCCAGCAATTCTTAAACCACCTCTGGGGAAGCACAGGGTTAAAAGCACAAAGCCAGTGGAAAGGGGCAACTTGGACACCAAATTTGAATTGAGTCAAAAATTTTAAATTAATGCCTCTCTTCATGAGTGTTTTTTCTCATTCTCTCTCTTTCCCTCAGGGGCATGCATGACACACACGCACACAAATTTAGTTATCTACATCAGAATGATCTATAGAAGGGGCATCTCAAATTTATTTTGAAGTAAATTAAAACACTATTATGTGAATATTTTAAATTGTACAAGGACATCGAGGCTTCTTGGGTAATAACAAATGCAACACCATAATTTATTTTTTTAATCTTCAAAAATATTTAGATAATTTTTTGTACCTAGTTCCAAGTTTTTGAATATATAATATGCCATCTATACTAATACACTGAACATATCAACCCCATCCACAATATTTAATGACAGGAAATCGATTTGCACTATTTTGCACATGTCAACAATCATCTAAGCAATAACTTTTCATTTAAAAGGCAGGATAATCTTCATACAGATCTGGGCATGGGAAATGGAAAGATCAGAAAAATAAGAGTGACTCCTGAATATGCGTTAAGAAGCAGGAAGAGGTCAAAATTAAGAAAGATCGTAAGGTCTAAAGGGAATCCAAAGTGCCTCCTCATGTTCCGATTAGAATGTAGTCTTAAAGACTAAAATCTTTTCATTGCCAGGGGTCAATGAAAACCTTGAATCTCAGCCTGGGGGTGAAAACAGAAGCAGAAAGGATACGAGGGATTGCAAAGAGCTGAGCAAACACGTGAAATGAAGAGCCCCACGCCATCTGCCAAGGAGCCACGTACGTCATGACGAACTGTAACTTGTGAAGCAGGTCCCCGAGCTGAAAGCAGAAGAAAAGAAAGATTATCAGAGAGGACAAGGACAGCAGTGGTAACTGTGTTGAGGTCATTTGAAGGACGTGTCTCACAGTTAGAACAGGTCAGTGACACTATTGTTTGATTTCTTATACTTACCTTCCTTTGTCCCGTAAGCAAGGCAGCCATTTACTATTTTAAAACAGCTACAGGCTGATAGGGAGAAATCTTGCATGGTTAATCCCAACAGATTTATTATTTCAACTTATTGGTACGATGCATCTCTTTGCTTTCTTAAAGGAACAGCCACAGCTTGGTCTTCCCTCCTTCCTACTGGGTCTTTTAGAGTTCATTCCAAAACCCATCAGCACTAACACTGTTCAGGTTTTGTGTATTCACTTCATTTCCCCATTTCAGCAGCTCTTGCAGGAGAAAGAAACACTCCACAGTATTGAGTTGCAAGTTACAAAGTGCTTTAGAGGCTCGGTGCCTGTGGCTCAAGTGGCTAAGGCGCCAGCCACATACACCTAAGGTGGCGGGTTCGAATCCAGCCCGGGCCTGCCAAACAACAATGACGGCTACTGGGCATTGTGGCGGGCGCCTGTGGTCCCAGCTACTTGGGAGGCTGAGGCAGGAGGCTTGCTTGAGCCCAAGAGTTGGAGGGTGCTGTGAGCTGTGATGCCATAGCCCTCTACCCAGGGGGACAGCTTGAGGCTCTGTCTCCAAAAAAAAAAAGTGCTTTAGAAAGCCAAGAATGGAGGTGAAAGCACAGTGGCTAGGCAGGCCAGCACAGGAAAAGAAGTGAGTTCCGGGGAGTGATGAGGACTAAAGGGAAATGGGTTGAAGATTCAGGCATCGTATGTGCAGGGAAGGATGGAGAAGGATGGACTGCCCTGACTGCAGACTCTGCTGAGCCCCAGATGCCAAGCTGCGGCATCTCTACACACTCAGTCAGCATCCCCGGCAATGGTTCCCCAAACCCACAGCCGCTCCTCACCCGTAATGGAAACTTCATGATGTGTTTGCTCCTACACTGGAGAGCTCTGAGACAGTAAAATACATTCGCCAAGGCCATGGATATGGATAGAGAAGAAAACACAGAATTTTTAATTAGGCTCAATAGAGATTATATAGAACATCAGGAGACCATGATGAAAAGCGGGCAAGGCCTGGGAAGCCAGGCGTCGAGGAAAGGTTCAGAGAATCAAGGTGTCTTAGCCCTTCAGTGAAAAAAGCCAATCTTGTGATTTTGGAAACAAAAGATGAGGTGACTCTTATTTGTTCTGTGAAAACATAGTAAGGGAAAAGAGAGGTTAAGTAGAACTCTCTCTAAATCTCGCTTTTCTTATCTCACAAATATTCTAGAGAAAAACTTTAAAGTACAGTCCCACGCACAGTGTTGGACAGGCTGCAGAAGATGAGGATGAAGCCACAGCAAACGCACGGTCCTTAGGAAGGCACGTGGTTGTATGTGGCGCCCTGGGGGCTAAACGTGCCCACGAGGGACTCTAGTCACTAAGCTAAGGCGAGTCTCAGGTGAAGGCTGAAGAATTACAGACAGTGAGAAGAGAAGGGAGGAGAGAGAGAAAGGGGGAAAGAGAGAGAGAGAAAGAGAGGGCAAGAAACAAACGGGGCGCGCGGGGAGGGCAAAAGGAGAGATAGAAAAAGAAAGGGAAAAAGGAGGAGGCAGGGAGACGGCGGGACTGCGCTGGAGGAGCTCTACAGGAACGAGTTCTGGGAACGGAAACAGGGAGTCTGGTTTAGCTGTAACTGTTCGCTTGTCCTTTCTCCTGCTCACTGCATCAACTACAGAGCGCTGCCCTCTCTTGGCGTCCAAATTCCCTCAGAAAGGCCCAGCTGTAAACCTGGGTTGCTTTGAGCCTCCTTGAACCCATTCCGGATGGGACTGGGCAGGACCTAGAGCCTTTGGGGGTCTGACACTTGAGAGAGCAGCATCTTTTTCCACTATGCCAACTTGAGGCCCCTACTTGTAGATTCACATAAAATAGAATCTTTCTCCCACAACTTTACTTTTTATCAGTTAACAGGTGATGTGTTTAGACCAAAATGCCGAGAGTTCCAACACAGACACAAACTCATGACTCGCTCAGTGAAGAGATATGATTTGCTTTACAAGCCAGCATCACTACCATTCATCTAACCAGAGGGGGGGTGCACCAACTATGCTGACAAAGCACCAGGACGTCTAGCTTACCACAAAGGAAGTCCTGAGAAGCGGTTGGGGGCTCCCCTGCTCACCTCCATACACTTCACCAGAGTGTATCAAACAGATATACCTCTGGATGTGAAATCCTCTAGTCACCCCACCATTAAGAATGCTTAGTTTAGTCATTAAGAATTAATTTTTGACTCATACCTAGGTGAAAACTGCAAGCATGAACGAGATTGCCTCCTGCGCTGGATGACCCCCTGCACGACCTAAGAATGAATGAGTTATGGAGAGTTACAGGGTTTTCCGTGTATTACTCTACCCTGGGAGGCACTGAAGCTACCTTCCGAAAAGCCGGTAAGTAGGTCAGGCACAGCACCTACCGGCAGACAGGCTGCCCCAGGGAACGCTTCATCTGCAAGTTTGAAACACTAACAAGTTAAACTTGGCTGCATTATGATGAAATGAATCCATTATAATTATTTTTTGCTTAGCACAGCAACTTGTGTTTACACATAAGCAAAACCGTAATCGGACATCTAAGGATGCCAAACACAAGCTCACTGGAGCTCTCATTGCAGCCAGGGTCTCAGGTATCTTTGTTCTTTTCCTAGTTTCTCTATTCTTTTTGTTGTTGTTGTTTAGTTAATGAATATTGTGAATAAAACACATGCTTTGTGAAAAATTTTCAACATGAAGCTTATAAAAGAAGACTCTGCTGTTCTCAGTCACTGAAGGAACTAGATCTCCTGAATGTCAGTTCTTCATATAGCTGCAGTTCTTCCACCACACAGGAATGTAATGCTCTTCCACAGAGCCCACCAGAAAATCTGATGTTCTAGATGGATCAGACGCCAGTATATAACAATGTTGAAGAGACTGGACTCAAGGGCATGCTGTGTGGCTTTGAATTCTAGCTTCACCTCTGTTCATAAATTTCTGATCTGTTAAATAGGGATTATAATAGTACTTTCTCTCAATATGATTTCTGAGGATTAAAATAGTTTCATCTTCATTAAGGACTCAGGACAGTGCCCGGAAGTGCTCCAGAAGGCTTTGATAAACAAATGTTAAGACAAATGGATATCTTATTGTGAGGAGGTGTTGGCCACAATCTAGTAATTTTAGAACCCTCTTCCACCCGCAAACTGAAACTAAATCCAGGTCATCGCATTTTTTAGAGAAGGAAACCAGGCTCAGAGAGGTTAAGGGAACTGGTTAAGGTCAGACAGCAAATTACTGGCCCATCTGAAACCAGAGGTCAAAGTTCTGGATTCTCCAACCAGGAATATTTTTATCATGCCTCCTTCAGGTCATGGGCCATCTGTGAACTACAGCAATTGAAAAGAGCTGCCTGACACAAAGCAGCTAAGGAAGATCCTCCTCCTCCCAGCCTCCTGCTGACCGCAGAGAGGCAGGATGACAAGCCTGGGCCTGAAACATACGGCTACAGTCTCTGTTCTTCCCTGAGCACAGTGAGGGAAACCTTTTTCAATATAAATGCTCAGTTAGTAAAATATGATACCACCCAACAAGTTTGGTGACAGTCAAGGGATCTCAGCAGGCAGATGCTGGGTGAACTGTAGTGCCTGAATGCACAACTGCAGGAAGATTGATCCGGATCATTAAAGTGTGGAGAAGCATGATCCAGGTGAAAGAATTAAACTTCATATTTTTCCTTTACACTTTGCCCTTCTCTTTTAAGCATGG
Source organism: Otolemur garnettii (assembly GCF_000181295.1). Taxonomy (NCBI): domain Eukaryota; kingdom Metazoa; phylum Chordata; class Mammalia; order Primates; family Galagidae; genus Otolemur; species Otolemur garnettii. Next base: position 2,217,319 of record NW_003852511.1, read on the forward strand.
AATCAAGTAAAAGAACTAAAAACGTGTGCGTATCAAACAGTGATTTCTAAGCACAATGGAAACTTAAATATTGATCATTGAGAAAAGTACATGAAGAGGCATTTTATGTTCTTCTTTTATTTTTTAGAGACACGGTCTCACTTTGTTGCTACGACAAGGCATCATAGCTCACAGCAACCTCAAACTCTTGGGCTTAAGTGATTCTCTTGCCTCAGCCTCCTAAATAGCTAGGACTACAGGTGCCCACTACAATGCCTGGCTGTTTTTAGAGATGAGGTCTCACTCTGGCTCAGCCTGGTCTTGAACCCGTGAGCTCAGGCAATCCATCCACCTTGGCATCCCAGAGTGCTAGGATTATAGATATGAGCCACCGCGCCTGGCCCAGAAGAGGCATTTTATGTACCATAGTGACCACTGTGTATAAACTAATGAAACCAATAAGCTAAGATTTAATGGAAATAGACACACCAACACCTTTCCAATAGGCATGGCCACGTGCAGTATAAGCTTGGATGCAAGTACTTTAAATAGAAATCTCATTTAGATTAGCTACACATCTGCATCGTAGACAGTTTGAGGTCTCTGTTTTTATAATGCTTATCTCACTCCCAACGCTCTACTTTCAAAACCTTACATCTTAGTCCCATTTAAATGCATAATAAAATTTACAAGTTACTGGAGTATGACTAAAAGAGAAAACAAAATGATTTGGTTCTTGTCCACTGAAACGATTAGGCAATGGGTAAAGAAAGTCACAATTGAATAATTCCGACTGTCTTCCGAGGAACGACATCATTAATACTCTGACTTCAGATGATCTATTTTCGAAATAGCTTTTCAATTAGGCATAGACATGCTGTTACATCTCTGCTGTAACCAGGAAACTCAATCTGTGCAAATCCACAAACCACCTTCAGAGAAATGTCACCAAATAATGGTGACCCCCAAACATGTCCCTGCAAATACATTCTGCAATAAGGTATGTGTCATCTTCCCCATGGCCCTCTCCTCCTGTGCCCCTCACCCTGATGGAGTGGATGACCATTTAGTGAACTCTCTTAAATACGGGCATTGTCTTAGGAGGCTGCGCATATGCTATTCCATTTGATTAAAATAGAACCCTAATCACCACCTTTTCTTCTATTCTTCTAACCACACCCATCTCCCAAATTAGTTCTGCCGGTTGCCATTTTTTGCATTTTGTTGCCAGATCCAGCTAGTTTCCTTCTCAGAAAGATCAGCGCTTCAGTTAACTTCACGCTAGATGTGTGATTCCTGATACTTGAAGTTAAAGACACCTACAGAGCTGAATGGAGTCACAGAAAGGGGCTGCTGGGCTAATGGTCTGTTCCAAGGAGAGAGGGGTAAGAAAGCTGAGGCTCTGGAGTGCTTAGAGCAAAGGTAGAAAAGATGACAAGAAGTGTGGGCCTTAGGGGAACCAAATTAGTGAATGCAGGAGGCAGCCCAGCTGAGGGATTAAAAGCCAGGGACAGGCTCGGCGCCTGTGGCTCAAGCAGCTAAGGCGCCAGCCACATATACCTAAGGTGGCGGGTTCGAAGCGCGGGCCCGCCAAACAACAATAATGGCTGCAACCAAAAAATAGCCAGGCATTGTGGTGGGCGCCTGTGGTCCCAGCTACTTGGGAGGCGGAGGCAGGAGACTTGCTTGAGCCCAGGAGTTGGAGGTTGCTGTGAGCAGTGAAGCCACAGCACTCTACCCAGGGGGACAGCTTGAGGCTCTGTCTCAAAAAAAAAAAAAAAAAAAGCCGGGGACAAAGGAACTGGGAGAAGCTAAAGAACGTTTTGAGGTACAGCAGGTGATACGGAAAGGAGGAAGATACTCAGAAAAGAATGGAAAAAATAAAGCTAGGGACATCGCCGATATGGGCAGCACTTTTGGGAGGGGAAAATCACCACTTTCATAAAATAACAAATTGAAAACAGAAAAATATGATAATTCAATTTGAGGATATTAGATTTAAAGCATAAAGGTTTTCAAATAGTGACTGATAGATGAGCTAGAATTTTATGAAATAAATAAATACACAGACAGTGGTTATAACTCATTATGAGAGTAATTTCAGGCCAGAGGCAGATTCTACCCCAGTAAACAACATGTATTAGAAGTCTGATGGAGACTTTACCTCCTTCATGTTTACATGGATGGAGATGAAAAATATTCTTCTTAGCAAGGTATCCCAAGAATGGAAGAAAAAGTATCCAATGTACTCAGCCCTACTATGAAACTAATTATACCTTTCATAGGAAAACTATAACCCAATTTTAGCCCAGGAACATGGGGAGAGGGGAGAGGAGGGAGGACGGTAGGGGGAGGGAGGGTGATTGGTGGGATTACGCCTATGGCTCATCCTATAAGGGTACATGTGAATCTCTCTAATTGTAGAATATAAATGTCTTACATAATAACTAAGAAAAAGACATGAAGGCTATATTAACCAGTTAGATGAAAGTATTTCAAATTGTACACAGAAACAGTACACTGTAGCCCATGATAGTATTAATATACACTGCTATGATTTAATAAAAAAAAATACTAAAAAAAAAAGAAGTCTGATAAATAAGCACAGAGCCAGCTTTGCAGAATATTGATGGGCTTCATGAAGCATGGTCACACTAAAAGCTACCATTCACTGTAAAGTAATATAAATAACCTAAAAAGTTGTAAGAAAACATTAAATTAATAGTTAACTTAGAAGAAAATCCCCCCCCACACCCCAAGAGTCAGAACCAAAGAAGTCATTTAAAATAAGAGTGGTAAGTCTGAACTGACACCATGCCTACCCAAGAGGCCAAGACATGCATATGGGTCCCAGGAGCTGGGCATCTGGGTTTCCATAGACTTGAAGGGCATCCATGTCCACAAAGAGTAAATGTCCAGTGGTGGAAAAAAGCAAAAAAACTGCCTTTTCTCTGCTGTGGAATAGATAAAAATTATTTATCTACAAAACACCATACCCTCAAGCCATCCTAATGCAGGGAAGGGACATTTAAACATAAACCATTACAGAAGGGCAAGAATGCAAAACCAAGAAACAAACCCAAACAGTAGTGGAGGATGACAAAACTTCCTTGCAAAAGTGAATGTGGGAGATCGATGTTCTTAGCTCCCACATATGACAGAGAACATGAGTCGTTTGTGTTTCCAGGCCCGGCTTAGTTTGCTTAACATGATGTCCTCTGATTCCATACATATTACTACGAATGACAGGATTTCATTCATTTTTATGGCTGAATAACATTCCATTGTGTATACACATGTACATATACCACATTTTCTTTACCCAGTCATCAGCTGATGGACACATAGGTTGATTCCATATTTTGGCTATTGTGACTAAATCTGCAGAAAATATGAGAGTGCAGGTGTCTTTAGATATGCTTTCCTTTTGGATATATGCTTTGCAGTGGGATTACTGAGTCATATGGTCGTTCTAGGTTTAGTTTTTTGAGAAACCTCCAGGCTGTTTTCCACTGTGGCTCTGCTAATTCATATCCCACCAACAGAGTACGAGGGCACACTGTTTTCTTTCCCTCTCCTTGCCATCCTTGACAGCATATGTTATTTTCTTTTTGATTCCAGCCATTTTAACTAGGGTAAAATGATATCTCATTATAGTTTTTTTCATATACCTGTTGATTATTTGTGTGTCTTCTTTTGAGAAATGTCTACTCATGTCTTTTCCCATTATTAATTGGATTTTGTTTTTTGCTATTGAGTTGAGTTCCTTATATATTCTGGTTATTAATTCCCTGTCAGCTGAATAATTTGCAAACATTTTCTGTCATTCTGTACATTGTCTCTTCACTTTCTTGATTGTTTCCTTTGCTGTACAGAAGCTTTTTAGCTTGATGTGATCACAATTGTCCATATTTGCTTTGGTTGTCTGGGCTTTTGAGTTCTCACTCAAGAAATATTTGTGCAGATCAATGTCTGGAAGGATGTCCCTAGCGTTTTCTTCTAGTATTTCAGAGTCTCGGGTCTCACATTTAAGTCTTTAATTCATTTTGAACTAGTTTTTAATACAGTCAGAGATGGGGGTCTAGTTTCTTTATTCTTCATACAGATATCCAGTTTTTCCAACATAGCTTTGTGAAGAGACTGTCTTTCCTCACTGTATATTCTTGGTGCTTCTGTCAAAAATGAATTCACTGAAAATACACAGATTTATTTCTTGGTTCTCAGTTTTGTCCCATTGGTCTACGTATCTGTGTTTATGCCAGTCCATGATGTTTTGGTTACTACATATCTGCAGTATAATTTGAAGTCAAGTAATGTGATGCCACCAGCTTTGTTCTTTTTGCTCAGTATTGTTTTGGCTATTCTGGGTCTTATCATGGTTCTATATGAATTTTAGTCCACTTTTTCTATGTCTGTTAAGAATATCAATGGTGGCTTGGCGCCTGTGGCTCAAGCGGCTAAGGCGCCAG
>NW_003852511.1:2222293-2248570 GCF_000181295.1 Otolemur garnettii
TTTTTTTTTTTTTTTTTGGTGGAGTCTTTAGGGTTTTTTTTACCTGTAAGATCATATCATCTACAAATAAGTACAATTTGACTTTTTCATTTCCAGACTGGATGCTTTTTATTCCTGTCTAATTGCTCTGGCTAGGATTTTTACTACTATCTTGAATAAAAGTGGTGAAATTGGGCACTCTTGTCCTGTTCCACACGTTAGAGGAAAAGCTTTCAGTTTTTGCCCACTCAGTCTGATGCCAGCTGTCTATCACAAGTGGCTTTTCTTATTCTGAGGTATATTCTTCCTTATACCCAGTTTAAGAGATGTTTCATCTTGAGGTGATGCTAAATTTTATCATTGTTTTTTACATTTATTGAAATAATCATATTGTTTCTGTTATTAATTCTATTAATGTAGTGGATTGTGTTTATTGATTTGTGTATGTTGAGCCATAGAGATAGTAAATAGAATGGTGACTGATCATCCGAGGTTGGAAAGGGAAGTGAGGATCAGGGGATTAGTAGGGGTTGGTTAACAGACACATAAATGCAGTGAGATAGAAGAAGTAAGACCTTGTGTTCATCAGTACAATGGGGTGACTATAGTTAACAATAATTTATTACAAAGTTCAAAATAACTAGAGGAATGGTTGGAATGTTCCCAACACAAAAAGTGATAATTGTTTGAGGTGATGAATATCTCAACTACCCAGAATTGATCATTATACATTGTATGGTTGCATCGAAATATCACATTTACCCCATCAATATGTATAACTATTATGTATCTATAACAATGAAAAATTTAAAAAGATAACTTCTGAAATTAAATTAATCAGCATAATAGTTGAAAAATGTAAAAATAATCTTCTAGAATAGTTCCACATGAGATATGTGGATCTTACTGACAAAAATAACTTCCCACTGAAGATCAGTCCAAAATAAAATTTAAAACTACAAGTGAGAAATGAGCTACTGAGAAAATGTAAGTAGATATAATACCCAGGAAAACTCTCATCTAAAGAATTTGAGGTAATATAACAATATAAAAGCGTCTAAATAAATGAGAGGCTGACAGTAAAAAACAGAATCAATGATAAAAGACTAGCATAATATTAAAAATGAATAACTAGAATTGATAAAAAAAAAACTAGAAGTAAAAAATGAAGTCATTAAAATGAAGCCTCCAGGAAAAGATTAAAAAGTAGATAGGTGCCGATAGTCCCAGCTACTTGGGAGTCTTTGGCAAAAGCATCACTTGAGCTCAAGAGTTTGAGGTTGCTGTGAGCTATGACACCACAGCACTCTAGCCAGAGTCACAAAGTGAGACTCTGTGTTAAAATAAATAAATTAATAAATAAAGGCATATAAGTAACAACATAAAAATGAAACTGGAGAAATGGAAGGTCTGAATAAGCTACCTAGAATACAGCACAGAAAGATGAAAAGTAAAAACATGAGAGGCTAAGAAAAATAGATGACAGAATAAGAATATAAAACAGATATCCAATTATAGTTCCAGAAAGAAAGTATAGAGAGAAAGGGAAGAGGAAATATTTGAAGAACAATGGCTTACATTTGCCCAGGATTGAGGAAAGCACGGGTCCTTGGATTGAAGAAACACAGTAAGTTCTGTACAGGACAAATAACAACCATACCTTACTGCATATGATGGTGAAAATGCATAACCTCAAAGTCAAAGAGAAAAATATTCTTTTATAGATACAAAGGATTTATAGATGGACAAATAAATTCTTACTAGCAAAAATATTTGTCCGAAGATAATGAAATTATTTCAAGGTATTAAGAAAAAATATCTATCAAGTTAGAGTTTTATATACAACAGTAGAATCATTAAAGTATAAGGTAGAAATAGAGATCTTTTAAAACAAAGACTGAAAGAACTACTTACAGAAACATTGCCAGAAAAAAAATTAAAGGATATATCTCAGTAGGAAGGAAATTTACCCTTGAAGAAGGAAATGACATACAAGAATAATGGTAAGAAAATAAAATGGTAAAATGTTAGAATATCAATATGAGAAGTAATTGTAGACACAGTCATAATACAGATAATGATTCATTGGAAGGTGGGATCTACTATTAGATACCATAAATGTTTACAATGAGAGGAAGAACTAAAATATTAAGGCTTTGTATTATTTGAGAGGAAAAATTTTAATTAATTTCATACACTAATCAACTGTGCTAATTAAAAACATGAAAGTGACCACTATACCAGTGAAGTTTTGGTCTCTGATGTGTATCAGAATCAAACTGGAGTGCCCGGAAAACAAAGACACTGCTTCTGACTCAGCCCGTCTGGAATGGAGCCCAAGAATTTGTATTTCTAATAATGTCCCAGGTGATGCTGATGCTGCTGGTGTGCGGACCACACACTGCACATTATTGCATTAAAGGGCAAGAAACATAATATTCAATTTTCAAAGCACTAGAGGCAAAAACAGAGATCAAAAAAAGTCCCACTTTATTTAACCGGGGGGGGGGGGGCGGCAAGAAAGAAGAGGTGGGGGGACAAAAGCAAAAGGATCCTAAATACAATGTGAAAAATTACAATAGTGTGCTAGAGAAAAGTACAAACATATCATTAGTACAGCAAGTATAAATGGATAAAATTTACAAAAATTTACAGAGATTCTCAGTCTGTATTAAAAAAAATAGCTAGATGTTTTTGGAAAAAAATATTACAATGATCTAGAAAAATTTAGAGTAAGAAGACTAAGAAAAAAGATAGCAGATTAATTTTAATAAAAAGCTCTGATTCTGGGTGGTGCCTGTGGCTCAGTGAGTAGGGTGTCAGCCCCATATACCAAGGGTGGTGAGTTCAAGTCCTAACCCTGGCAAAACTGCAACAACAACAAAAAAAAAAAATAAAAAAATAAAGTTTAAAAAAAAAAAAAAAAGCTCTGATTCTTCTCTGTTAATGTTAGATAGAATTGACTTTTATTAAAAAAGAATAAGTAGCAGTAAGTCTATAATGATGAAAGGGAAGTGGCACCAAGAGGATCAAATGTATATATTCAACCATGTTATCTCAAAATGTCTGGACTACAAATGGATAGAATTATAAGAAAGGACTAGCAAAATTTCTAATTATAAGGGAATATTTTAAGATCCCTATCTCAGAAAATGGTAGTCCAATCGCCAAAAATTAAACAAAAATATAAAGCATTTGGCCAACAGAAGTAAGAAGTTTCATCTAAGAGACATGTGTATTAGAATTTTACAGCCAGCCAAAAGAGAAAGAATATAATTTTTAAACATATGTACATTTACAATAATTGATGACCTACTAATGGAAGAAAAAGAAGTCTTAATCAATGTTAAAAATTAGTATCATGCACACTGTTTTGCAAGTAAATTAGAAATCAAAAACAAAAAGTTTACAAAATAACAGTAACAACCACAATCTTTGCATTTTCAATTACTTATTTAAGAACAGATTATACTAAACATTAGAATATATTTTAAAATGAAAAACAATGAAAACAATAGTATCAATCAGAACCTGTGGAACTCAGGTAAAGCAGTCTGCAAAGGAAAAGCCATTGCCTTAAAATGTGCATTTGATAGAAATATTTCATAGTTGTATTGGGATGCTAATTTTTAATATAAAAATTGGACAAGAATATTACAAAAAAGAAAATAGAAATATATGGTTTAAATATTAGAAAAATATCAATGTAATTCACAAAATTGGGAAAGTAAAAAAGAAAAGCTATATATTGTTCAGTTGGTACAGGAAAGATGTTGAAAAATAAATTCAAAACACTCGTAAAAATTCCTAAAAATCTAGTAATAAAAGAGTTCTTTTTAAACCAAATAAAAAGGTACAGTTGTCTATTGCAGTAAACATTGTATTTAATAGTAGAACCCCAGGATCATTCAGAGAAGCATCAAGCAGGATGAATCTGATTAAACTAAAACAGGAAAGTAAAAAGAGAACCATTAAGAGAGACTGGAATCTAAGGAGGGAGAAAGGAACCTGGGGTAGTAATTTATCATCTGTGAAGTGCTGTTTGGAAAATTGTAACTGAGAAGAGAAAGCCGGATAATGCAGGGAGGAGAGTACCCAGCAGGAGGAGGCTACTTAGGCAAATTTATGTGAAGCTAACAGGGGAAATGCAACAAGCCTGGGTCCTTGATTAGCAGGCCCCACACAGTCAGACAAATCTAGACCCTTAAGAGAACACCATAGACAGAAAATATTAATTAAGATCATATTTCACAACTGCTAATTAGTGTAGCTAAAAATGCAAATGGAATTATCATTGCACATTGAAATTTTATAATGTACCAAGAAGTAGAATACGCAAAACTGAAAAGTTCCGTCTAAACCCCTGAGAACTAATTGTAATCTTCATCTCTACGTGTATTTCTGCTTGTGGTGGGTGGTGTGAGCACAGAGTGCATGGCAGGGAGCCATGGAAGGAGGCAAGTGTGGACTTCAGTAAGGAAGACACAGGCTGAGAGTAGCTGATGTGGGGAGATACCTTTTATCTCCAAGTGTCTTCCCCACTTCACCCTAGAGTGAATATTGCAAAAAGAATATTGTTTATGCACACATTCTGCCTTCCTAGTCAATGTTTTACTTCTTTAAATTCCATATGTGAGCCTGCATCTGACTATTCTATATCCCGTACAATTTCTCCATCTTTGGTTTGGATTTTATTTACCCTTCTCTTTCCTAAGGAAAAAAGGCAGCTTTCTGAACTCTACGCCGTCTTCAAGGTGGGTTAGAATCATGGGGAAGGCAAATGCGACCCTTGGGAAGGGGATGTGAGAGCCAAGGTCAGAAGCACTTTATCAGGACACATGCTGTTTGCCTTTAACTTATATTACTTTAGTGAGAAAAAGAATTGTGAATTTAAGACCTATGGGCAGATTTTTCTCCATCTTTGTAAAATACCCTCTTTCCCCCTCCCCTCTATGCATAGTTCCTGGATATCTAACTTATCTACTATCCTGAGCTTTTTCTATTTGTACTAACATTTCAGCAACCTACCACACAGAGGAAAAAGGCAATTCATACAATGATTTTTCCATCCAACTGAAACTTCTGCTGTAAGCACCAAAACTTTCCAAATTTACAGGGTATTTTTTTTTTTTTCATTTCTAAAGATTTAGAAGGTACAAGTGTTTTCCAATACATAGATGAACTGCATGATGGTTCCTGAAGTCAGGACTTTGAGTGCATCTGTGATGGGAACTTTCACTCCTCACTTGCCCCCCACTTGGGAATCTGCAAAGCCTATTCTCCCCCTCTGCACCACCATGTATGGACGGACTCCTTAGCTCCCACTTGTAAGTGAAATCATGTGGCCTTTGTTTCTCCGTTTGTCAGATGCTCCACTTAGGAAAATGGCTTCCAATTCCATCCGAATTGCTGCAAAAGACATTATTTCATTCTGGTTATGGCCAAACAGGATTCCATAGTATCTATTTACCACATTTCTTCATCTACCCATCAGTCAATGAGTGCTTAGGCTGATTCCATATCTTTGCAACTGTGAATTGTGCTGACATAAACATGGAAGTGTGGCTGTCTTTTTGATAAAATGATTTCTTTTCCTTTGGATAGATACCTAGTAGTGGGATTGCTGGATTGAATGGTAGGTCTACTTTTATTTTTATTTATTTATTTATTTTGAGACAGAGTCTCACTGTGTTGCCCTTGGAAGAGTGCTGTGATGTCATAGCTCACAGCAACCTCAAACTCTTGGGCTTAAGTGATTCTCTTGCCTCAGCCTCCCAAGTAGCTGGGACTACAGGCGCCCACCACAACTGCCAGCTTTTTTTTTTTTGGATGCAGTTGTCATTGCTGTTTAGCAGGCCCGGGCTGGGTTCAAACCTGTCAGGCTCGGTATATGTGGCCGGTGGCCTAACCACTGAACTATGGACGCCAAGCTGATAGGTCTACTTTTAGTTCTTTGAGGAATCTCCATACTGTTTTCCACAGAGGCTGTTCAAATTACATTCTTCATTTTACAACACTGTATAAAAGGTCCCTTTTAATGGCATCTGTGCCAGCATCTGTTGTCTTTTGACTTGTTAATAAAGGCCATTCTTATGGGCTAAGGTGACATCTTATTATGGTTTCAATTTGCATTTCCCTGATGATTAGTGATGTTGAGCAATTTTTCATCTGTTTGTGGACCATTAGGATATCTTCTTCTGAAAAATCTCTGTTCATGTCTTTTGCCTACTTTTTAAGGACATTATTTTAGGGTTTTTGCTAATTTCTTTGAATTCCTTATAAATTCTGAATATTAGTCCTTCACTGGATTTATGATTTTTGAGTATTTTCTCCCATTTTGTAGGTTATCTATGCTGATTATTTCTTTTGCTGTGCAGAAGCTTTTCAGTTTAATTAAGTACTGTTTATTTAGTTTTGTTTTTGTTATATTTGCATTCAGGATTTTAGTCATAATTTTTTTTGCCTAGGCCTATGTCTGGAAGAGTTTTTCCCAAGTTTTCTTCTAGGATTTTTATGGTATCAGGTCTTACTTTTCAGTCTTTAATCTGCCTTGAGTTAAATCTTGCGTGTGGTAAGAGACAGGGATCCAGTCCCATTCTTCTGCATATGGCTCTCTCCATTTTCTTGGTGCCAATTGTTGAATGAGGTCTCCTTTCCCAAGGAGACACTTTTGTTTGCTTTGTTGAAGATCAGCTGTCTGCAGATGTATGGTTTTATCTTTATGTTCTCAATTCTGTCCCACTGATCTATCCCTCTACTTTTATACCAGCTCCATGCTGGTTTGATTACCATTGTCTTATTTTATAATGTTACATGAGGCTTCCAGAGTTTCTTTGCTTTGCTTTTTTTTTTTCACTTAGGCTATTCAGGCTTTTGTTCTTTTCAATAAAAATATAAGAATACAGATCACTTTAAAAATACCAAATAGTCCAGAATTACAGAAAGTGTACAGTGAAAGTTCTGCTTGTCCACTGTACTCTGACCTAACTTGGAGTACCAATCACAGTTAAGAAATGGATGAGGAATTATCCTTTCTGGCATTTTCTGCACACACATATGTATTACACTCACACACAGCCTTTTTATTTAAATTGGATTAACAAGGTTGGGTGTCATTGCAGTGATTTGGGAGGTTGAAACCAGGAGTTCAAGACCAGCCTGGGCAACGTAATGAGCTCCTATATCTAAAAATGCTTTTTGTTTTTTTAATTAGCATGCATGGTGGCACATGCCTGTAGTCCCAGGCAATTGGGAAGCTGAGGCAGGAGGATCACTTGAGCCCAGCTACAATCAGGTCACTGTGCTCCAGCCTGGGTGACAAAGTGAGACCCCCATGGCTAAAAAAGTAATACCAAATTAAAAAAAATAACAAATAAATTGGATTAATAGTATTCATAAATTTGATTTTTCTACCTCATACATCATGGACATTTTTCAACGTTGGTACAAATCATTTAACCTCACTTTGAGTTGCCTGAATAATACTCTTCCCTTTGGCTAGATTAGCAGATCACACCTTTTTGACAACAGGAACTAATTTCATGGAAGATGATTTTTCCACAGACCAGGGCTAGGGGGAATGGTTCTAATATGAGTCTGTAAGCAGTTGCTTTACTACAGTCTCTGTACAGTCAAACCTCTCTGCTAATGATGATCTGTGTTTGTAGCACTCCCAGCACCAGCATCACCACCTCAGCTCCACCCCAGATCCTCAGAAATTAGATTCTCGTAAGGGGCCACAACCTGGATCCCTCACATGCGTGCTTTATAGGAAGGTTCATCCTCCTGTGGGAATATCATGTCCCCAGTGATCTGACAGGCGGTGGAGCTCAGGTGGTGATGCCAGCAAAGGAGAGCAGCTGTAAATACAGATGCAACTTTGTTCTCTTACCCATGACTCACTTGCAGCTATGTGGCCCAGTTCCTAGCAGGCCACAAACTGGAACCAGTGTGTGCAGCTTAACGGGTGGAGACTACAGAGCTAGACAAGCCACTGAATCATTACACTACTGCCGATAGACATTTAGGGTTGCAGAAATCAATGTAAAGCCATAGTTGAAGGAAATCGCAGACACATATTTAAAAAACTACACAAAGCCAGGGCAATAGCTATGACTACGATGTGCCCCCTGCTTTGACTCCTGGGGTGGGCACATGGTCCACGCTGGGCCCGTCATAGTCTGACAGCCTCCTCCACACATCTTCTCTGCAAGGGAGGACCAGGGTCCAAGATATAGTCGGTACAGGGTGTTATTTTCACCGTAGCTGCTACATGTAGCTGGAGTTTCCTGTACTGTGTTGCTCCTTGTATGGAGAAATGGTACATGAAGATCAAGCTCAGCAGAACAAACCAAAGACAAGTAGGAAAGAGACAGCATAAAAAGACAGAGCCCTGCTGCCACCGTTCATCCTGGATGAGCATCCTGGTTGTATCTCAAGAGAGATCCACATGTGGGCATCCCAGTTAGGTGAAGCAATATATTCCCAAATTTGAGCTCTCATATATCAAATGTATCCAAATTTCATATAAAATTACAAAGTAGTTCAAAGGGCTATTTGCTTCCCCGGATATAAAATGCTAGAAACAGCATTCCTACCATCCTTCCAATGGAAAAAAAAAAAATCCAGAAAAAGTTTAAATTCATGACTTTAAAAAAATCCCACTGGAGAACTGGGTTCTAGAGCAGACACCTAGTCCAAAATCTAATGAGAGACAGGCCCCTTCAGGGAGAGAAGGGTCGGTGAGCACTCCCTCACCTAGGGCAGATGCAACCAGAAACTGGTACAGATTTTGGCCAAAAGAGTTGATGAACAGGAAGGGGATGTGTGGGATGCCTGGACAGCGTGAAGCCGGGGTGGGGTAGAGTTTTTCCAGGAATGCCACTGAGTGTGACTTGAAGAGAGTAGAGGGAGCTCCAAGGAAATGCCTGACGTGGTACCGACCTGAGGAAAGAGAACCACAGATGTGCACAGGGCATACCACTCCACAAACCCTTTCTCCCAATTTCTCCTCCATGCAAAGAAAATTTTACTCCATGGAGTTCAACAAATGTTGTTGTCTTTAGGGCACTGGTAAAACCCACTGCAGCCAGGGGTAAGATAGTAATAGCCCAAATGAGAAACCCTGCTCCTAAGGAAGGGGCAGGGAGATCTGCTGATCAGGAGAACTGAGGAGCCATCCCTGAGACCAAGGGGTTTCATTAGGAAACAGAGAATAACCTCTACACCCCACCCAGCGACACCAAGCAAACAAGTTTCAAGTAAAAAGTAGAAACACATACCAATGGGACAGGGACAGGAAATGTACAAGAGCACACAGACACGGGGAGGGGAAGCACAGAGCAAAGTGGACACTTCGTAGACACTGCTCTGGTAAACCACTCCCCCTCAACCCTGATCTGAACACAAGTCACCCCTCTAGAATGCTGAAGGCCATGTCTGTCCTGAGGGTAAACACAGCAACCGCAAAGCTCAGACCTGGTCTACCACCGACTAGATCAATTCGATTCCCTTATCCCTGCTACGTTAAAAATCTACACAAGGAAAGGCATGCTCATTTCCAGGCATTAAAACTACTTGCCTCAATTTTACTGGTCTCCCTAAGATGTCCAGCTTTCCACAAAAACTTAAGAGGCATACAAAAAGGCAAGAAAAGAACTCTCTTCTAAAAGGCAAAGAAGGAAAGCAAGACTCAGAGATGACCCATGTGTCGAAACCCTCTGACAGGGAATTTAAGGAATTGCTATTAATACTTTAAAGGAAAGTGTACAAGATGAAATATTGGGTATCTCAGCAAAAAATAGAAACTATAAGATAAAGACTCAAATAAAAATGACAGACATGAAAAACACAGTAACAGAGAATGTTTTAAATGGGTTCATTACACTGGACGCAGCAGAGGGAAGAATCAGGGAACTCGAGGACTGGCCAATACAAATCACCTAACCTGAGACGTAAAAATACAACTGAGTGAATTAAAAACCGAAAACACCACTGAGTGTTCAAGACCTGAAGAACAACATCTAATTACCTAACATATGCATGCGTTGAGCCTCAGAAAGAGAAAGAGAACAGGGCCAAAAAAGTATTTGGAGAAATAATAGCCAGAAAATTTCCAAAATAAGGACAGACACCAAACCACACATTTAAGAAGATCAGATAACCTCAAAGAGCATAAATACACAAACACACACATGAAGAAACAAACCACAAAAATGACAGTCAACAATTGGTGAAAACAAAAGATGAAGAGAAAATCTTTAAGGCAGCCAGGAAAACAACAACAACAACAACAACAACATATTACAAATAGAACACAGGTAAGCATGGTAAAAGACGTGGATCAGAAACTACGTAAACCAGCAGTAGGTCATGGAGTGACACTTTAAAAACCCTAAGACAGGCTCGGCGCCTGTAGCTCAGCCGGCTAAGGCGCCAGCCACGTACACCTAAGGTGGTGGGTTCGAATCCCCAGCCCGGACCCGCCAAACAACAATGACGGCTGCAACCAAAAAATAGCCGGGCGTTGTGGCGGGCGCCTGTGGTCCCAGCTGCTTGGGAGGTGGAGGCAGGAGACTCGCTTGAGCCCAGGAGTTGGAGGTTGCTGTGAGCGTGATGCCATGGCACTCTCCCCAGGGGGACAGCTTGAGGCTCTGTCTAAAAAAAAAAAAAAAAAAAAACCCTAAGACAGTTGAGAGAACTTGTTCCGTCTTGTTGTGGACTGTTGACATAGAATTTTATACCAAGTGAAAATATCTTTTGAAAATGAAAGAGAAATGAAGACTTGCCCATGCAAACAAAACCGACAGAATTTTTTGCCAACAGACCTACACAAAAAACTGTTCAAGAAAGTTTTTCAAGCAAAAGAAAAATGACATAGGTCAGAAACTTGGATCTATACAAAGGAACAGAGCATCAGAAATGAAATAAATAATACAATCAAGCACACTTTTAAATTATTTTTCATTATTCTAAAAGAGCAATTTTGCTCGAAAGCAGTAGTAACAATGTGTTGTGCAGAGCATATAAATAGCTATCAGTATATGGTATAAGTAGCTATCAGTATAAGCTTAATATATAAGTAAATATAAGCGTATGGTGACAGCAGCACAAAGGATCGGAGGTTAGAATACTGCTAAAATTCTTCACGCTACACATAAGAGTCCAATATTATTTAAAGGTAGATAGATACTGATGAATTAAACTTTCATATTCTTAATATAAGAGCAATGACTAAAAAAAGGAGAAAATGACTAAAAATGACTAAAAAAAAAGAGGGAAAAAATGGAATGAAAAAGTAGTCTTCCCCTCTGAAGCTTTTCCTGTTGTCTCCCCCTGACTGCCCAAGTTTGTCACTCCCTTCTGGAGACTCTTAACAATTATCAACATGTTGCAGGAAGACAAAGCCCAACGGAGAGAAAGAGCACCCAAACACCATAGTTAGGAAGAGCATTATTCATTGGCCAGGAGCTTATGGCATAGAAGATTTCCAAATGGCTGCACTCCCCGACTGGCTTGGTCTTTCCCTTTTTATTGACAGTCAAAAAAGTTCCACCCCACAGGCACCCTTCCCATTGGCCTGTTTGAATCAAGCGGGAGATGCTACTCCAGCCCCTACAGAACTACAGGATTTCACAGAACTTGGAGATTTCCAAGTTCCAGGGAGTTAAGCCTATAAATTCCCAAGAGCTAAGCCACCATGGAGAGGGCCCTGCAGGTGCATCCTCGTGGTCTTCCTGAGAAGACCTGTTCTCCCAGACCTTGCCCCTCTCCAGTATCCTCTCTCAACATGACAAGTAGTACAGAATCTTAGCGGCAGGAACAGGCCTTGGAGTGAGACAGAACTGGGTTCTTATCCCAGCTCTGCTTCCTGCTTAGTTGTGGGACAAATTTCAGTCCACTGAGCGGGTTGGTAATGTTATCTATCTCAGAAAGTTTTTGTGAAGACTGGATGAGATAATCCATGTAAATTTTTAGCTCATGCCCAGAATAAGTGCTCAACAAATACAGGTTATTTTACTTATTGCACTTATGACATTATTTCAAAATTATTTTTTATATGTGTGTCCCTTCCACATCCCCCATTAGAATGCATCCTCATTGGCAACAAACACTGGTATTATTTACAGTTTTACCCTTATCTTCTAGAAGATCAGTGACAGGAGGCTCCTGGGAGGTATTTCAGTATATATTTTTCAGAAAGTGGAACAGTGAGTGAATGAAGGCCCCAGTGTCCTCTGGATTCATCCAGTGTATAGGTGACAGGGGTGAGGCTCCTGGGATTCTTCTTGTTACTTCACGACTCTCAACCACATACCAGGTCTTTGTCATTGCTGCTGATATTCCTGAAGAGAGAGGTATTTGCAGTCTTTTCCTCCCTAGATGTTTTAAATGTATATAGTCACCATCTCAGTCTCATTCAAAGCCTTCCTTTACCTAAGGTAGAAAATGCCATGGTTTGGACCACTCCAAGTCCTTCCAAAACTAATAAATAGCTCAAGGAAAGAACTAAGGGGAAAATCTGTGACCTTGAAGACTCTGTCATAGATATGAGCACTTGGAAGAAGTCTGCAGGTTCCTACATGTACATCCTAGAGAACCACAAGCCTCCAGCCAATAAAAGGTAGCTGATGCCAGTGGTCAGCACTGCACAGAAAATGTTGCCCTGGTTTATAACCAGATTGAGTTCTCTATTCAGAAAGCATTTTAGAGAGGGCATCCCTACATGCTGAGTAAGGAAGGTTTTCAAAATTCCTTTAGTGAAGTGAGTTTAGTTGTCACCTCTCCTGAATTCCCTGAATCCACCACTCAGGCAGCTTTTATGCCTTAAGCACACGTCACTCATGTTTCTGTGGAAATTCACCAGCCGCAGCCCTTCAATCTTTTGTACTAATGAAGGTGCATCGCTGCAGAACTGCCTTGTTTCACAAGTGAGCAGCCTCCTTTAATAGAGACCACTGCAGACCTTAAAGATGGGTTCCCATAAATATGTTTTTGATAAATTAGCAGAGACATATATGGCTATGTGGATATTTGGATAATGACTAAATCCATGTATTTATTATACTATGATTTGTCATGAAAAATAAAGGAAAGAGCACATAACTTGCATTAAAAACTTGACCTTTACTTTGAAGGCTGAAGGGCAAAGGAGTTGCTAGGATTCCTGTGAGCCCCACCTCCCTACCTAGGGATGGACTGCAGTAACTTGCATGATGTGTGAGTGCTGTCCTTGGGCATGGAAGACAAGAAAGTGGATGTGTTAGTTGCAAATCTTTGACTAAGGGAATTGTGGAGTCTATGAAGGCATTTCCCAGAAATTGCATGACATTGTTAAGAATGGAGCTATGGGCTACTGGGTGATATCGGCTTGTCACTACTGGGGTAGATCTATAGCTAGAAGCACATTATGGTTTACCCCTCTTGCTTTTGCAAGGAGGCTCTGATGACCAGGAAGCACAGAACAATAAGCTCACAGTGGGGCTGCCAGCCCTGCTGGTCATGTGCTAACTCCCCCACTGTGACCAAGACAGCAGGTGGCAGCAAGGCAGCTAACTGAGATTTATACAGAGCCAAGAAAGTCAAAACACATACTGTGAAAAGCCAGAGGAGGAATTCTAAGTGACCCACCAGCTCAATCTAAAACCTTGACTCCCACATACTCCCCTCCTGCTCCACTGTGAATCAACTCTCTAGAATAATAAAATGTCATCCAACCACCACATTCTGGCTAGGAATTCATTTCTCAAAAAACAGTTTTCTATCTCTGAAATTCAGCTGAACTCAATCAATAGGTACCAAGTAATTCTTATGAACCTGCATTTTGTAAAATGTTGCAGAAGATAGAAATAAATTCACCAGCGGTCTCACCCTGTGAGACATTTCCAATCTTCTTAGGAACACAGAGGCCTTGGACTGTGTTATTTCAGGACACAGTGCAGAGCTTGTGAAATTCTTTTCTTGAACCATCCCTGGTGGCAACTGAGAGTGAATGTGTATTCCTGGAGCCCAGAAAGCATGCTACATTTATTCATATGGTGGCTTCAGGGAACTTCTGCAAAATAGTCTGTTGAGCCTGAGCAGACTGGGACCAGGCCTGAGTTTAAATTTGGCTCTATGAGTTGGTAACTTAGGATAAAGTATAAAACAGTCAGTGTAAAAGAGCAACATTCATCATTCCAGAGATTTATTCCATGTGTACAGGTATGTCATTGCGTTATGCAGATTGAGAGCTATCAATACACAAACAAGATAAAAAACTTAGCTCTCATGGAACTTACATATATAATGAGCAAGTCTATGACAGGGTACATTGTATGATGACGAGTGCTGTGACAAAAGGTAAAAAGCAGAGTAAGCACTCTACATAAAACAGTAAAAAGATGGGCAAGATGGGGTTAAGGGTAGAGCAGGGTCAAATTACGAGATGGAACTGGGTGGTCAGGGCTGACTGAGAGGGTGAGATTTGAGCAAAGACTTGAAAGAGTGAGCACAGTGGATAACCAGGTGAGCAATTTTAGGCAGAGAAAAAAGAACAAGGAGTCTAAACTGACGGCACACCAGGATTAGTGCAGGAATTGTAGGACATCTGGGTAAACAGAAAGGGAAAAGAGACAAGGAGGTTAGAGTACTACAGGTGCCCACCACAATGCCTGGAAAAATTTATAAATTAATATATGGACGTTACTCTTACGAATATACATGTGGAACTCAACAAATGTTAGTAAATCAAATCCAACAGTGTAGAACAAAAATATATGTTGTGAACAAGCAGCATTTTAGATATTCATACGCCAGAATGCTATGCTAATTCAACATTTGAAAATAAATTCATACAACCCACCTTATTAACAAGCTAAGGGAGAAAAACCACATAATCATCTCAATTTAAGTGAAAAGCATTTGGCAAAATTCAAAACCCATTCATAATAAAAACCATCAACAAATGAGAAATAAAGAAAAATTTCTTCAGTTTAGTAAATAAAATTTACAAAAATCCTATTATCATCCTTAATGATGAGAGATGGGATACTTTCTCCCTATCTCAGAAACAAGACAAGAATATCTTATCACCACTCCTTTTGCAACATGGCAAGAAAAAAAAAAGAAAGATATATATTATAAAGGAAAAATACAATCTTTATTCTGGTTTTCTATATGGAAAACTAGAAAGAAAAAATGGGGAAAGAAGGAAGGAAGGAAGGGAGAAAGGGAGGGAGGGAAGAAGGAAGAAAAAGGAAGAAGGGAAGGAAGGACAAACGGAGGAAGGGAGGAAAGAAAGAAAAGAAACAAATAGTCCTGGAACTAATAAACTAGTCCAACAAGACTGCCTTATACTAAGTCAGTAAACAAAAGTCAATTCCTTTCTTATATACCAACAAAGAATAACTGGAATTTGAAGTTAAAAAATAAATATAGGGATCCTGGGAAGATCGCCGACTGGTAGCAATCCTTGGCAGATGCTCCTGACCAGAGGGAGAAAAATGGACAGAATCAGACTATGAAGCCAAAAGTGAGTAGCTGAGCCAAGAAAGAAGCTGGGCTAGCTGTAACTCCAAGGAAGAGTATTCAAGAAAACAAAATACAAGCACAAAGCCTATCAACTAGAGGACGGGAGACCCCTCCCCCAAGCGGAAAGCCCACCATGGCACTCTGTGAGCAAATAGGGAACAAAAGACCTCTCCTTTTACCTCTCTGGAGAGAGCCGCTAAACACCAGATATCTTTCTCCAGGGGGGTCCCACTTACGAACCTACACACCACCCTGCCAGGTATAAAATTGAACAGATATTTTTCCCCACAATTCCAAACTCCCAGTCCACCCTTCCACCCTTGCATGGAGGTCTGAAGTTCTGCCCCCTGCACCACTCAGAGTGTTTGGTCTTTTCCTGAGAAATCCGGGCATAGTGTGGACACCTGACTATCAGGACAGAATCTGTGACTAGTGGGGGAAAAAAAGAGGGTGTGGGAAGAAAGGGACACTCAGCAGAAGGAGCAGTCCCCTGGTTATGACTTTGCCTGGCCAGGGGTGGTGTTGACTCTTGGTTCAGACTATGTCTGGTGGGAAGGGGTCCAAAACTCCGGCTCTGACAGCACCCACAGTAGGAGAGTGGTTGCTCCATGTGGACTAAGTTCAGTGGCAGGACTGGTTCTTAGCTCCAGCTGGGCTAGTGACCAGGTGTGGATCGAGATCAGAGGGCAAGAGTGTTGTCCCTTGGCTCCAAAAGAACCCTCAAGCAGAGGCTTGCTGGGTATGGACTGAGACCTGATAACAAGGGCATGGTTCTCTGACTCCAACAGAGCCGGCAAGCCTCTGGGCGTGGACTGAGACTTGTGGAGGTACAGTGGTCCCCTGACCCCAACTGGTCTGGCAAACAGAGGCTTGGTGGGTACAGACTGAGACCAGTAGGCTGGGAGTGGTCCCTGGCTCCAACTGGGTCTGTGAGCAGAGAAGTGGACAACAGTGTGGACTGAGTCTGGAAGGCAGGGGTGTGGATCCCTGGCTCCAATTGTGCTGTTGGAGAACTTTGGATCCCTCTCTGTGGAGCAGGGCTTGCACTGCCTGATACAATTTAATTGGAACTTGTGTCTTGGGCTTTCCACCTGGAGACACTCTGAGGATGACCTTCAAAGTTCTGTAGAGGAAAAGAATTGAAGGATGGGGGGATGGGCACTGCAGCTGTCTGTGTATCTTCATAGCCGAGATTTAAACCTGATATTATGGTTTCTTAGGATAGGGTAGAGGTTGGCTGATATCAAAACAGAGCTAGCTTATGCTATCTCACCAAGTAGGTTCTCAGAGTCTCCAGCCAAAACTCTGAAAGGGGCCTCTGTAAGGTTGTAGGAGATAAGCCACACTTACAAAGCCTCACGCTTTGGTAAGGGGTTGATTATCTCTACTACCTGGGCAACCCAATTCAATCTCACCCTGCCAGTTCTAATAACCAAATGGCAGAAAACAAACATGGTGCGGAACCAACAGAAGAACTCTGGCTACATGAATAACCAGAGTATATCACCCCCCACCCCAAGGAATGACAAAGGAGATACAACTGAAGATGCCATGCATAAACAAATGGCTGAAATGTCAGAAACTGAATTCAGAATATGGATGGCAAATAAAATGAATAGAATGGAAGAAAAGTTAGAAATTGAAATCCAGGCTCGGCACCTGTGGCTCAATCAGCTAGGGTGCCAGACACACACACCTAAGGTGGCGGGTTTGAATCCCCAGCCTGGGCCTGCCAAACAACAATGATGGCTGCAACCAAAAAAATGGCCGGTGCTGTGGCAGGCGCCTGTGGTCCTAGCTACTTGGGAGGCTGAGGCAGGAGACTCGCTTGAGCCCAGGAGTTGGAGGTTGCTGTGAGCTGTGAGGCCATGGCACTCTGCCCAGGGGGATAGCTTGAGGCTCCATCTCAAAAAAAAAAAAAAAAAAAGAAATTGAAATCCAAAGAGTAATTCTAATGTTGTCTCAATAAATTAATGAATTCAAAAACAAAGTCACCAAAGATATGGACATAATGAGAAAAGAAATAGCAGAGCTCAAGGAAACAAAAAAGTTAGTTGAGGAGCTCTAAAATATAGTAGAATCCCTCAGTAATAGAGTTGATCAGGCAGAAGAAAGGATCTCTGAAACTGAAGACAAAACTTTTGAAGCTTCCCAAATTCTCAAAGAGGCACACAAATGGAGAGCAAAAACTCATCATTCCTTGAGAGTTGTGGGATCACTCCAAAACATCAAACATTCGTCTTATAGGAATTCCCAAAGGAGGATGGTCCTAAAGATAAAGATGCTGTACTCCAAGAGATTATAGAGGAGAATTTCCCAAGCATTGCAAGAAATACAGAACTATACAGATAGCACACAGTTGCAGAACCCCAGCAAGACTCAAATAAGCATCTCCTAGATACATTGTGATTAACTTTGCCAAAGTTAAGATGAAGGAGAAAATTCTGCAAGCAGCCAGACATAAGAAAAGCATTACCTACAAAGGGAGAAAAATCAGAATAACTGCAGATCTCTTATCTGAAACATTTCAAGCTAGAAGAGGATGGTCATTGACCTTCAATTTCTTAAGACAAAACAACTTTCAGCCCAGGATCCTGTATCCAACTAAACTGAGCTTCATTTGTGATGCAGAAATCAAATATTTTAATGACATGCACATGTTGAAGAAATCTGCCCTATCTAAACCAGCTCTCCAGGATATTCTCAGACCCATCCTCCACAATGATCAACATAATGCTCTATCACCTAAGTAAACTCACTGAGAAATTTTTGAACAAAACACAACTTCCACAGTGGTGAAAGGATTAAAAATGTCCACTGGACATCTGAAAAACATGACACCCAAAACACAACCAGGCTTATCAATTCTCTCAATTAATATGAATGGTTTAAATTGTCCTCTAAAGAGGCATAGGCTGGCTGACTGGATACATAAACTCAGACCAGATATCTGTTGCATACAAGAATCTCATCTTACCTTAAAAGATAAAAATAGACTCAGGGTGAAGGGATAGACTTATATAATACAGGCAAATGGAAACCAGAAAAAAACAGGGGTTGAAATTTTGGTTGCAGATACAATTGGCTTTAAAACCACAAAGATAAAGAAAGATAAGGATAGTCACTACATATTTGTCAAGGAAACACCCAACATGAAGAAATTTTGATAATTAACACTTATGCTCCCTACGAGAATGGTACTCAATTTATAAAGCAAACCCCCAATGGATATGAACAACCTGATATCTTCCTGCACTATAATAGTTGGAAATTTTAATACCCCTTTGACAGTTTTGGATAGACCATCCAAGAAGAAACTAAACAAAGAAATATTAGACGTAAACCTGACCCTAGAACAAATGAACTTACCAGACCTCTACAGAACATTTCATTCTAATAAAACTGAATACACATTCTTCTTATCAGCCCACAGGTCATCCTCCAAAATTGATCATATCCTAGGACACAAGTCTAACCTCAGCAATTTAAAAGAATAGAAATTATTCCTTGTATCTTCTCGGACCACCATAGAATAAAAGTTGAACTCAAGAGCAACAGAAAACTTCATACTCAAAGTCATGGAAACTAATCTTAGCCTGAATGATACCTGGGTTAAAGACAAGATTAAGAAGGAAATGACCAAATTTTTAGAACAAACTGATAATGAAGACACAAATTATCAAAACCTGTGTAATACTGCAAAGGCAGTCCTAAGTGGAAAGTTATAGCATTGGAAGCCTTCATCAAGAAAATAGAGAGGAAATCAACAACTTTTTTTTTTTTTGAGACAGAGCCTCAATCTCAATGCTTAAAATTGGTCTGTTCAGGAGATCTATTTCTTCCTGGCTAGATCTAGGGAGAGGGTGTGATTCCAAATATTGATCCATCTTCTTCACATTGTCAAATATCTGGGCATAAGAGTTTATTGTAGTTTTCAGAGAAAATTTCTTATATCTCTGTGGCATCTGTTCTTATTTCCCCTTTATCATTTCTGATTCAGATTACTGGAGATTTTACTTTTCTGCCTAGTTAGTCTGACCAAAGGTTTATCTATTTTATTTACTTTTTCAAAAAACCAACTTTTTGTTTCATTAATTTTCTGAATAATTCTTTTTTCAATTTCATTAATCTGTGATTTAATTTTGGCTATTTCTTTCCTTCTGCTGGGTTTAGAGTTAGATTGTTCTTCTTTTTCCAATTCCATAAGATGGTTTCTGAGTGTGAGGATGTGCTCACTTTCTGTTTTTCAATGTAGACATCTAGCGGAATAAATTCCTCTCAGGACCGCTTTTGCAGTATCTGAGAGGTTTTGGTAACTTGTGTCTTCATTGTTTTTAAATTTGAGAAAATTAACAAATTCCTCTTTTATCTCTTCCTGAACCCAACTCTTCAGCATGAGGTTATTTAGTTTTCAAGACTTTGTGTGGGGATGAACATTTTTGTTGAAGTTGTGCTTTACCTGTATAGCCTTGTGGTCTAGGAGGAGACATGGTATAATTACTATTCCTTTAATTTTTCTGAGGTTTGATTTGTATCCTAGGATGTAATCTATTTTGGAGTATGTGCTATAAGCTGACAAGAAAAAGGTATATTCTTTTTTTTTGAGAACAGAGTCTCACTTTGTTGCCCTTGGTAGAGTACTATGGCATCACAGCTCACAGCAACCTTCAACTCTTGGGCTTAAGTGATTCTCTTGCCTCAGCCTCCTGAGTAGCTGGGACTATAGGCTCCTGCCACAATACCTGGCTATTTTTTGGTGCAGTTGTCACTGCTGTTTTAGCTGGCCAGGGCCGGGTTTGAACCTGCCACCTCAGTATATGGGGCTGGTGCCTTACCCCCTGAGCCCAGGCACCATCTGAAAAAACTATATTCTTTTACTTTGGGATGATATGTTCTGTATGTGTGTATGTGTGTGTGTGTGTGTGTATTTGTATATGTCTATTAATCCAATTTGTTCTAGGGTCACACTTAAGTCCTTTGTATCTTTGTTTAGTCTCTGTTTAAAGGATCTGTCCAGTTCTGTCAGAGAGGTGTTGAAGAAGTGCTGAAGTCCCCAACTATTAAGGTACTCTGGGATATCATATTGCTCAGATCCCTCAAGGTCTGTTTCATAAATCTGGGAGCATTTAAGTTAGATGCATAAATGTGTAAAATTGAGATGTCTTCTTGTATTGTTCCTTTGACCAGTATGAGGTGCCATCTTTGTCTTCCTTAACTAAAGTTGCTTTGAATCCATGTGTACCTGAGAATAAGACTGCAACCACCCCTGCCTTCTTCTGATTTCCATTTGCTTGAAACACTGTTTTCCATCCCTTAATCCTGAGTCTAGATTTGTCCTACAGGGCTGGGTGTGTCTTCTGGAGAGGGCATATGCATGGCCTGTGTTTTTTTATCCAGCCAGCCAGCCTGTGGCTCTTTAGTGGGGAGTTCAATCCCCACTTAATCCTGAGTCTCAATTTGTCCTTCAGGGCTAGGTGTGTCTTCTGGAGAGAGCATATGCATGGCTTGTGTTTTTTTATCCAGCCAGCCAGCCTGTGGCTCTTTAGTGGGGAGTTCAAACCATTGACATTTATTGAGAGTATCGGTAAGTGTAGTGAAATTCTATTCATTTTATTATGAGATAGTTTGTTGTGTAGTTTTATCCTTTGTACTACTGTGGAAGCTAAGTTCTGGCCTTTGACTTCTAGGTGTTTACTTTGGTGGTGGTCCATTGTGGTGTTCAGTGTTGAGACAAGGTCTAAGTATTCCCTGTAGAGCTGGTCTATTGTGGCTAATTTCCTTAGTGCTTGTATATCTGCAAAAGATTTGATTTCTCCATCAATTTTAAAGCTAAGTTTATCAGGATACAGGATTCTGGGCTGCAAAGTATTTTGTTTAAGGATGTTGAAGATGGATGACCATGCTCTTCTGGCTTGGAAAGTTTCAGTTGAGAAGTCTATTGTCATCCTAATGGCTCTGCCCTTGTAGGCCAATTGGTACTTACTCCTAGCTGCTTGCAGTATTTTTCTCCTTCATCTTGACCTTAGACAGCTTCATTATGAGGCGCTATGAAGTGTTCAAACATACAGATAATAGGAATTCCTGAAGAGGAAGATTGTCTCAAAGGCATGAAATTCCTACTGGAGACTATCATAAATGAAAACTTCCCATGTTTTACTAAAGATCCTGACACACACCTTTGAGATGGATATTGAAGCCCAGGTCATCTCAATTGATGTGTGTGTGTGTGTGTGTGTGTGTGTCTTGTTGAGCCTCTGTTAGGGGAAGTTTTCATTTATGATAGTCTCTAGTAGGGATTTCATGCCTTTGGGACAATCTTCTTCCTCTTCAAGAAGTCCTATTATCCGTATGTTTGAGCACGTCATAGAGTCTCGTAGTTCTCTAAGCCCCTCCTCTGCTTTCCTTCGCTTCTTTTCTGGCTCTGTAACTACCTGTGTTAACTTGAAGACTATATCTTCTAACTCTGACATTCTCTCTTCCCTGTGGTCTAATCTATTTTTGATACTTTCTACTGCTTTTTTAAATTTTATTTTTAAATTTTATTTTATTTTTTATTCAGTCTCCATAAAAATTGTCAAAAATTGCCAGTGGGGCAGTACCTGTGGCTCAAAGGAGGAGGGTGCTGGCCCAATATACCAGAGGTGGTGGGTTCAAGCCTGGCCCTGGCCAAAAACTGCAAAAAAAGAAAAGAAAAAAAGAAAAATTGCCAATGCTGACTATGTTACAAGTCATCACAGCAGGGCATTGGGAAAAGTTTTCAATTAGCAATAATTGTACCTCAGATAGACCTCATTGGCTACAACACTGCCACTGCACAAAGCTCTACTGCTTCTTTACATTCCTGGATTGTGTCCTTCATTTCCTTAAGCTCATCCATGTCTTTTCTATATTCTACATATCTCTTGTGTGACTTTTGGTTCTATTTTCTCATCCATTCCCTTTTTTGTCTTCATCATCCATATTTTAAATTCTCTTTCTGTCAGATCCATTAATTCTTTATAGGATGAGTCTTCTGTAAAAGCTGCCTTGTGGCCCCTTCGAAGATTTGCTCTATTTGGTTTTTCATGGTTCCTGAATTTTTCTGTTGGTTCCTCCTGATGTATGTTTTCTTCTTATTCACCTCTCCATGCACCTTTTTCTTTCTCAGTTCCTCCTTTGCTTCAATTACCTTGTCTCAGAGTTTCTGTGATGAAGAGACCTCTTGGTAAGAGGCCAAAATGAGGAGAAATATAAGGAGCACACAGGGAGAAAAATGGGGGAAAGAAAGAAAGAGTAAAAAGAATGAAAGAAGAAAAGAAAAATGGAAGGAGGGATAACAGAAGAAAGAAAAGAACGCCGGAAAATAGGAGAGAAGGAGGTCAGGAAAAGAGGCTGAGAGTGATGGAAGAAGCGGTATTGATCAGAATGGTGCTAAGGCCATGCTTGTAACTCAAGGATTTTTAGGGGGCTGGACTGGGAGGGTTCCTTGAATTCAAGTGGTGTTTACCTGCCTAAGCACAAGCACACTCTTCCTCTGGTAAGACTAGAAAGGGAAGGAAAAGAGCAAAAACAATAACACTAAGGAAAAATTAAGTAAGAATGAAAATAAAATGGAAAAATTCTGCAGTGTGGTCTTGCTAATACTATCTTGCTAGGGCCAGAGGCAGAAAAGTCTCTTAACCCCCTTGGGCCAGCTTACTGCTGTGGCCTACTTGTCAGACCACAGTTGTTTCCTCCCAGCTCTCAGCAAACAAACAAACAAATAAAAAAACCAAATGAAAGAAATTATATTAAGATGAGAATGTATAAAGGAAATTAAAACTATTAATGTATCTAATAGAGGAGAGAGAGGGAAGACGAGTAAGAAAAGAAAGGAGAAAGACAAGAAAAATGGAAGGGATAGCTTAGCTGTTACAGAGCCAATTATTATGGGAAAGATGAGAAAAGGTAGAAGAGTCTCTGTCCAAAAAGAGAAGGTTCTGGAGTAAAATATGGAGAGAGAATAAATGAGGCTGAAATATTATAACAAAAAATAAGGGACCCCTTGATCTTGATGAAAGTAAAAACAGAAGTTAAGAAAAGAACCAATCATGCAAATAAAGAAGAAATAAAACAAATCAATACAAAATATTGTAAAGCTCTAAATTACCCTAAATAAGGAATTGCAGTAACAAATAAATGAAAAATCAAAACAAAACAAAAATACTAACAAGAAGAAAAAAGAAAAAAATAAGCAAAATTATAAACTATTTATATATATACATATATATACACACACATAAAAGCCTATATATATGTATACATATATGATATATGGTGGGAAGGTCCAACTTTAGTAGGAAAATATTTGTGTTGCAGTATATTGCTGGAACATCAGTTGGTGCTGTAGTTTTAGGGGAGGGACAACACAGGTGATAACCTCTGCCTAGAACTGAGGCATATACCAGATCCCCAAATTAACTGTTCACAGTGATCGCTTGATTATTGGCTCAGCAATTAGGTTTTGCCAGGTTGGGAACTCAGATCACTCCTGAATCCTTCAGAGGCTGGTCTCACCATGCCCTGAGACAATAGTTCCCGTGGGGTGCTAGAGTCCCTGTGCCTATCACCACTAGGGGACCGATGCTAGCAGATGGAACTAAAGTGGCTGTGTTCCTATAGGGAGCCAAGCCTCATGACCTTGCCATAATGGCTGACCCCTCACTATCAGGGTCTTCCAAAACCGACCATCTCTATTGCTGCTAAACTGGTGGCAAATCTGCTGTAGCCAGCCCTCAAATCTGGCTGCTATAGACTGCAGGCAATCCACTCCCCGCACTTCCCCTGAGAACTAAAAGCTGCAAAAAGGCTTCCTCACTTCCTGGTAGAGGTAGCTGCCTGGGGCTCCCACCTGGTGTCTGCTCAAGACTTGCCTAGTGTGTCTGATCTTCGACATGCTGCTCCAGTTCATGTATAGCAACCAGCACCTCATCACCTTGCAGTGCATCCCAAGCCACAGTGCCAGGCAAAATCACCACTCTAAACCACCTAACTCTCGTGTCTCAGTTGCTCCAGGAGAACTCAGCCTGATGGTCTTCCTGGTTTGCCATCTTGCTTTGCCCCCTAAGCCAACCAGATCTTGGTTTCTAAATAAGTTCTCTAATAAAATAAATGAGAGCTCCTCAGAGAATGAATAATTCTGGAACTGGGACAGGAAGCATCCAAGATCAGTCTAGAGCACTCTGGGGTCCCAGAAAGCTAGAAAGTGCTCACACACAACATGCATGTGCACACACACAGAGTGGGGGCTACGTCAAAGGACACAGGAGACAAGGAGTAAGAGGGGAAGAGGTAGCTTTCTCACCATGTAGAGGCTGGGAAGTCTAAGATCAAAGCACTAACAGGCTTGGTTGTCTGGTGAGGGCTGCTCTCTGCTTCTGAGATGGTGTCTTGTGCTACATCCTCCAGAGGGGAGGACCACAGTGTCCTCACATGGAGGAAAGGATGAAGGTGAGAAAAGGGGTCAGCTTCCTCTGTCAAGCCCTTTTAAGAGGGCACTCAAGCTTCCCCTTTGTAAGAGGGGAAGTGCAAGGAGTGGATTGCCTGCAGTCTATAGCAGCCAGATTTGAGGGCTGGCTACAGCAGATTTGCCACCAGTTTAGCAGCAATAGAGATGGTCGGTTTTGGAAGACCCTGATAGTGAGGGGTCAGCCATTATGGCAAGGTCATGAGGCTTGGCCCCCTGGGGAGCTCCAAATAGCTGAAGCTAAAAAACCTGGGCAATAAGATAAATAAATATTATATTATAACCCGAGTATAAAATAAGTCCTGAGATCATACCACTGTGAATGAATGATTAATAAATAAGAGAGAAATCTCCCATGCAGAAGAATTCAAATAATTTATGTACTTTCCCTGCAAGGAGAGGAAACATAATATCCACTCCTTTGATGTGGGTTGTGCATGGTGACTTCCTTCCAAAGGGCTTTGTATCGAAAGGGGACAAAAGGGGAACATTATAGTGGAAAAGCCTGACAAACACCACCTCAGCCAAATGATCATGATTAACATTAACAGTGATATAATAATTCTTGTTAATAGCATAAATCTTTGACATAATGTGATGAAAATGTTACTTTACCTATGTGGTCTTGCTCCCATAACCCTAAAATAAACATGAGAAAAACATCAGAAAAATCCCACTCTACAAAATACATGGCTAATACTCCTCAAAACTGTCAAGTCATCAAAAGCAAGGAAAAACAAGAGCAACCATCACAGCCAAGAGAACCTAAGAACAATTAAATGTAATGCAGTAATCTAGATGGAATCCTCAAACAGAAAAAGGACATTAGACAAAACTCATAATATCTGAATAAAGTATGGACTTTAATAATACTATGCTAATAATACTATGAACACATTATTTTGGTTCATTAATTATAAAAATATATTAATGTAAGATATTAATAATAGAGAAACTGGTATACAAGAATCTTCTATGCTACCTTCACATCTTTTCTTTAAATCTAAAACTATACCAAAATACATTTATTTTTTTAAAAAACACCTTTTGGCCACTCTGTTAAGAAGAGGCTATAGGACATGGATGGAGCTGGAAAATGTTCTTCTTAGCAAAGTATCACAGGAATGGAAGAAAAAGTATCCAATGTACACACCCCTATTATGAAACTAATTTAAACCTTTTTATATGAAAGCTATAACCTAATAACAACCGCACTTCCCCTGAGAACTAAAAGCTGCAAAAAGGCTTCCTCACTTCCTGGTAGAGGTAGCTGCCTGGGGCTCCCACCTGGTGTCTGCTCAAGA
>NW_003852511.1:2248690-2306964 GCF_000181295.1 Otolemur garnettii
AAAAAAAAAAAAAAAGAAGAGGCTATAGGGAGCAAAGGTGGAAACAGAGGTCTTTTATAAGACTATGGGAGTAACGCAACTGGAGAGATAATGATGATGCTAGAGTCAAAATGGCAGCAGTGGAGGTGATGAGAAATGGGTAGATTCTGGTTATATTTTTAAAAATTGATGTCTGAATCCAGAACTCGGAAAGCAGTCAGAATTTTGGAATGTCTGATGAGGTAACAACTCTGCTGATGCAGCTACCGTATCTCCCTTACTGCACTGAACTCTTACAGGGCTACTCTGCTGAATCATCTCATTCCTTACACAGTATACCTGGTAGTCACTCAAGGAATACTTGCTGAATGAAATTATCTTGCTGCTTCCCATGCTTTCAATGTTTTTGTACTCTTAAAAATTCACGATGAAAGTGGATCTCCAACAATATTAAGAGGCCTTTGGAAGGTAATGGAGCCATAAGACTCCATCCTCACAAATGGGATTAGGTGCCCTCTTAAAAGGGCTTGACAGAGGAAGTTGACCACTTTTCTCACCTTTATCCCTTCCACCATGTGAGGACACTGTAGTCCTCCCCTCTGGAGGATGTAGCACAAGACAACATCTCAGAAGCAGAGAGCAGCCCTCACCAGACAACCAAGCCTGTTAGTGCTTTGATCTTAGACTTCCCAGCCTCTACAATGGTGAGAAAATAAATTTCTATTATTTATAAATTGCCCAGTCTCAGCATTTTGTTATAGCAGCACAAACAGACTAAGATACTGCATGATGAGGTGTTTCATGCTATTTAGACATATTACTTTCCACAATACTGATAACACCAGAGCAAATATAACTCAATCTTACTAGAATAGACACTTTCTTTGAAAAAAATATACCTAATTAACTCTCAGATTAACTGACATATATTTTCACTATAAAACATATTGACAAGTCCCCAAACCAAATCAGTACTTGAGGCTAGCAGGTTACTTTTTAATTCATTTGTATACTCTTTTTTTTTAGACAGAGCCTCAAGCTGTCACCCTGGGTAGAGTGCCATGGCATCATAGCTCACAACAACCTCCAACTCCTGGGCTTAAGCTATTCCCTTGCCTCAGCCTCCCAAGTAGCTGAGACTACAGGTGCCCACCACAATACCTGGCTATTTTTTGGTTGTAGTTGTCATTGTTGTTTGGCAGGCCCAGACTGGATTCGAACCCACCAGCTCTGGTGTATGTGGCTGGCACCTCAGCTGCTTGAGCTATAGGCGCTGAACCTCATTTGTATACTCTTGATCCTATCAATTGAGTTATTAATAAGAGGTAGGAATGCTTGTTGTTAACTTGTCTATGTAAGTTTTACTTACCATTACAAATTGATTTTATGGTTCAATTAAATGTTATATAAACTGATGCAGCATTAATACAAACAAAAGAGTTATTTCTATCACAACTAAGTAGAATGCTTAAAAACCTGATGAAGTAAAGTTTGCCTTTGTCATTGCTATGGACTCAGGTAAGAATAAGAGGAGAAAGTAAGAATAAGGAAGAAAGAACAAAGAAAATGTGGACTGCTTCACAATTAACTTTAGATCTCACTTCAAATAGCACAGAAAAAGGAAAATGGAAACTGAACATCCTAGAAGATATATCCTGGGCATGGTTCGTGGAAAAAGCCCATATCGTCCTCACTCAGTAGATTCCTACTAAGTCCCTGCCCTTCAACAAAATATTGGTAATGGGAGTCAATGCATAAGTTTAAATCTATAATAAGATTTTAAAGGTAGGTATGTAGATGTCATTTATAATTATTTCTTAACTTTTTTTTCAATTAATCAAACAACGGCCTGCCCAATTTAATTTAACATAAAGTTTCTGCTGCACTGGCCCTTGCCCCTCCCCCCATTTCCACTTACCTTCTTGCTCTCACTATTTCTCTCTCATCCGTACTTTTCAAATGACATTCCAGTATGTGATCCAGACAAATTTTCTATAGAAAGTGCAAACAATTCAAGTTTTGCCAGAACAGGTATCATTTTCTTAAAGACAGGACTCTGTAGGGTATAAAGAGCACTCTAGGCCTTATAGATTGATGTCATTACAGGGGTTAGCCTTGTCTAGCAGAGAGCAAACTGTGAAATGACCTTACTGAGATTCCAGAATTATAAAGAAGATCAACAAATCTGACAAGATCATTGTTCAATGCAGTGAGAGAAAGTGAGCTAGAAATGAACTGAAATTGGAATAATGGGTAATAATATTTCACTAAGAAGATTACATAGAGATGCTACAACCATAACCTTATTTTAGGATAATGAGAATTAGTCAGTCGACATACTTATCCTGTGAAGGAGGTAGGTGTGGACGTTACACCTACCACGTTCCAGAAACTGGGAGGGAGCTGAGGGAAGCATGCAAGATAAATGGCACCTACGTAATAACCACTGTTGTCCACGAATATCCTGCCTGAGGATGTCTACATCATACAAACTCAATTCTTGTATTAAAAGTTTCAATGCCTGCATTTTAAATCTAGAGATGGTATCATTAAGCACAGATTGCAGGCTAGTCTTCACATCATTCATATTTAACATGTTTATTTCTGGCAAGGTCGGCAGAGTAAATCTTTCATAACTAACAAGAACATCAAGTCTAACCATCATTCACCTCTTCAGAAGTCAATAAACAATCAACAGCCTTAAAGTAGTCATGACTGTATAGATTTCCCTTAAAGACAGGTTTGTTGAATAGCATAATACAAAGTTCCTTCGAACAGCCGCATTTAAATACTCTGCCAATGAATACACTCAGGCATCAACAAATAGGTATTGAGATCTCACCACGCCAAGGGCACTACAGTAGCCACAGAGGATACAAAGATGAAATAACACAGGGTTGTTGACTTTGAAGAACTGATTTGATCAGTGCCAGCCCCACCATGCTGTCAACCTTCCCAATGACTTCTTTGTTGCTAAATTGAGTGCTGACAGTTCCAATCTTGAGCTTTGATCTCTGTGATGCCTCTCACTTATTCTTTCTCCAAATGGTTTCCTTTCTTGCTTTCCACTTCACTGTACTTTATTTTGTTTCATGGGTCACTTTTCTCAGTCTCTTTATAAATCTTCCTCCTCTACCTGTTTCATAAATGCTGGTCATCCTTGTTGGAGGCAACATAACTCTTTTGGAAGGATTCTCTACTGAAATCCTTCCACATGAAGTTCAGTAATGGGGGTCTATGCTTCAGAAACACTCAGTGTACACCAGCATGTTAACTGTCACTTCTGTGGAGTTGAATGCCCTGGTAATCTGCCACTCACGTCCACCCTCCCTGACTTCCAGTTTCTGTAGTACAGTTGGGATTCCAGAGGGTACAAGCAGCCAGGACTCCTCAGCTAGAGGACTTATATCCTCTGGCTGCTATGCTGGCCCATGAATAAAACACACTGATGCAAAAAACAGTAAAGGAGAGTTTCCCCCCAAGACTTTGGCTGAAACTATTAGGAAAGATGGTCTTTCTTTTTGAAAGGATTATTAACTCTAAGAATGCTATAAATCTAATAGATTAAAGTTACTTATTAAAAAGTTATACATTACAATCAAGTAAGCTTCATCCCAAGGATAAGAGGCTGGTTTAACATGTGAAAATCCATAAATGTAATTCAACATATCAATGGAATCAATAAAAAAGAAGATCATATGATCTTCTCAGTAGATGCAGAAGAGAACTCAAATTAGACCTTACTTTTGATCCTGCAATCCCATTACTAGTCATTTACGTAGAAGAAAAAAAATCATTTTATCATAAGGATATTTGTACTAGATTGTTTATCACAGCTCAATTTACAATTGGCCATTAAGAAAGATGGAGACTTTACATCTTGTGTATTAACCTGGATGGAACTGAAACACATTCTTCTTAATAAAGTATCACAAGAATGGAAAAGCAAGTGTCCAATGTCCTCAATACTAAGGGGAGGAGGAATGAGATGGGGGAGAGGAGAGGAAGGGAGGGATTAGCATGCTCCTACTTAGTGGGCATAATGTAAGGCTTATGACACCTCTTGGGTGCAGGACACAACTACAAGAAGGACTGTACCTAACAAATGCAAACATTGTGACCTTGTTGTTTGTACCCTTACATTAACCTGAAATAAAAATAAATAAATAAAATGTACAATTCAAAGCAAAAAAATTATGCTAAATCCTGAACTTCTAGTGACTATAGTTACCACCATATGGAGAGGGGCAGTCTAAGAATGAAGCCAAATGATGGGAGAGAACAACAGAACTTCAATGCCATCATTTAGCCTCTGTGTCATTCAATCAGGTATGTGAGCTGTCAAATTCTCTCTTTCATTAAGTCAGTTTCACTTGGGTTTTTGTGGTTTATGACCCCAGAAGTTCCAATAACCACAGACAAGCTTGGAAACAAACTAAGTGCCTATTAATAAAAGAATGACTAATCGAATTATTGGTACATGCTGTGGAATACTGTGCAAGGGCCAAAAGAAGGAAGACATGTGATGTGTACTGTCATGGAAAAGTCCTCTAACATGTATTTTTAAGCAAGAAAATAAAAGTAAAAGACTTGTAAAGAATGAACCTATTTATATTTTTAGTGCGTGTGCATACATATATATGTGTGCGCACACGTATGTGTGTGTATGTGTGAATACACTGGAGGACAGCAGGATTTATGTTAAATACTTACACTAGTTGTCCATAGGAAGAGGGAGTTAAAGAAAGGGGGGTATAAAAGTAGGCTTTCTCTGTATTTGACACTGTTTTTCTAATTTTATCATAATGAGCATATACTCAGTTATCACTTATATAAATTTTAAAAAATTGAAAAGGGAAAAATATCCCATTATCCAGGATTTTATTTTTGGTCCTCTTGACTTCTCATTTCACAACCCAATACATCCAAAACCAACATTCTTTTCCCTCAAAACGTCTTTTTAATTTCCTAACCTAGTTCTTGGCACTCTCTTTCATAGTCACTAAAACATGCTGACACCCTCCTATAGGTGGCTTTCTCCCAAGATGCACTCTCCTCTGTATCCTCATGGTCACTGAATTGTCACCATTCTCTTTCTCTTTACTACAGCCACTTCCATTCAAGCCCCATGAGTTGCCTAGATTATTGCAATAATTTCTTATCCAGGCCAGAACCCCATGCTTTCTCATCTTTTACTCACTTCCACAAAGCAATATTTTTTTTATTCATGCACTTTTCAGTTTTTTATTTTAATAAAGTGACATGTGTACCTGTTCTCCTCCCTTACCTTTTTACTGGGCTTGCTTAGTTCCCTCAATAATAACCTTCAGAACAGAAGTTCTACTATATCTAGGAAAACTGGTGAAAGGGAAGAGAGAGAGAGGACTCATATCCAAAAACTAAATGTAGATTGCGAATGTGAGTAGGAATTTTTTTTTCAAATTAATATGAGGGTACAAATTTTTAGGTTACATTGTTCTCATTTCCAAAGTAAAGTTCAAGTTGTAGAAGAGCCCCTCACCCATGGACGTCCAAACACCCTCACATCGCGCACATTAGGTGAGATCCCATGAATCTCCCTCCCCCTCCTATCTCCTTTCTCATCCCTTCTCCTTGCAAGACTATATTTGAGTTTTATTGTTTGTATAGACATATAATTGTTTACATATTGGTTTCGTATTACTATTGAGTACATTAGATATTTTTTCCCATTCTTGTGATACTTTACTAAAGATAATGTGTTTCAATTCTACTCAAGCAAACATCAAATATGTAAAATCTCCATCTTTTCTTATGGTAATAGTAGTCCATGATATACATATGCCACAGTTCATTAATTCATTCCTGGGTTGATGGGCATTTGGGCTGCTTCCATGATTTGGTAACTATGAATTGAGCTGAAATAAACATTCTGGTACCAATGTCTTTGTGCTAAAATGATTTTTGCTCTTTTGGGTAGATAACTAGTAATGGGATTGTGGGCTCAAATGGAAGATCAACTTGTAGTTCTTGAGAATTCTCCATTCTTCTTTCCATAAAGGTTGTATTAATTTGTAATTCCACCAACAGTGAGAAGTGTTCCCTTCTCTCCACATCCATGCCAGCATCTGCTGATTTGAGACTTTGTGATGTGACTAATATTATTGGAGTTAGGTGATATCTCAGAGTAGTTTTGATTTTCACTTCTCTGATGATTAAAGACAATGAGCATTTTTTCATGTATTCATTGGCCATTCATCTGTCATCTTTAGAGACCTTTCTGTTCAAGTCTCTTTCCCATTTGTAAATGGGATTGTTTTCTCTTTTCCTTTTGACTAATTTGAGTTCTCTGAAGATTCTAGTTATCAGGCCTTTGTCAAATTCCTTCCTATGTTTGGGAATAGATTATGCAACATAGGAGCTAATGCCTCTTTGAAGATTTGGTAGAACTCTGGTGTGAAACCATCTGATCTATGGCTTTTCTTTTGGGGGAGATTTTGTATAGTTTATGCTATTTCAGTGCTTGATATAGGTCTATTCAAAATGTCTAATTCTTTCTGGTTGAGCTTAGGAAGGTGGGGTGCTTTCAGGTATTGGTTTACTTCCTCTACATTTTCATGTTTCTGGATGTAGAGTTTTTTGTAGTAATTGTTGTAGATCTTTTGTACTTCTGTAGTACCTGTTGTTATTTCCCCTTTATCATTTCAGCTTGAAGTTACTAGAGATCTCACTTTTCTGTTTCTGGTTAGTCTAACCATAGGTTTTTGTTTCACTGATCTTCCGAATGATTCATTTGTTCAATTTCATTTAATTCTACTTTAATTTTAGTTGTTTCTTTTCTTCTGCTGGGTTTGGAATTGGATTGTCCTTCCTTTTTCAAGTTGCTTGAGATGGGCCATTAGGTTGCTGACTTGCTGTCTGTTTTCTTACTAAAGTCATCTGACATTATACCTTTTCCTCTTAAGACTGCCTTTGCAGTACCCCACAGGTTTTGATAGTTTGTGGCTTCATTATAATTTTGTTCCTAAAATTTGATGATTTTCTTCTTAATCTCATCTTAGTCAACTATCATTCAGCATGGGGTTATTTTATTTCAGTATGAAGATTTCTGCTCCTGTTGAGTTCAACTTTTATTCCATGATGGTCCAAGAAGATACAAGGAACAATTTCTATCCTTTTCAATTTGTTGAGGTTAGACTTGTGTTCTAAGATATGATCAAGTTTGGAGGATAGTCTGTGGGCTAATGAGAAGAATGAGTATTTAGTTTCGTTAGTATGAAATGTTTTGTATATGTCTATTAAGTCCATTTGTTCTAGGGTCACTTTTAAGTCCATTATTTCTTTGATTAGTTTCTGCTTGGAGGATCTGTCCAGTACTATCAAAGGCATGTTAAAATCTCCAACTATTATAGTGCAGGAAGATATCATATTGTTCAGATCATTTAGTGCTTGTTTGATAAGTCAAGGAACATTCAGATAGAGTGTGTACATGTTAATTATTCAAATCTCTTTATGTTGTGTGCTTACCTTGACAAGTATGTAGTGTCTATCCTTGCCTTTCCTTATTTTTGTCCATTAAAATCCAATTATATCTGCAAATAATTTTGCAACCCCTGCCTTTTTCTGATTCACATTTGCCTAGATTACTGTTTTCCATTGCTTCACCCCTGAGTATTGTTTTATTCTCTGAGGTTTGGTGTATTTCTTAGAGGATATCTGAACTTTTGTATCTAGTCAGCCAGCTATGCCTCTTTGAAGAATTCAAGCCATTCACATTTATTGAGAGAATTGATGGGTATGGAGGAATTTTCATCATCTTATTTTACAGAAGTTCAGAGGTTCTGAGCTTATTTTTATCCTTTCACCACTGTGGAAGGTAGACCTTGTTCTTTAATTTCTGGGTTTGTTTACTTAGATGGTGGACAATCATGCTGGTCATTATGAAGAATGGGCCTGAGTACTTCCTGTACAGCTGGTTTAGTTATGGAAAATTTCCTCAACATTTGCATGTCAGTAAAATATTTAATTTCTCCATCAAAAATGAAACTCAGTTTAGCAGGATACAGGATCCTGGGCTGAAAATTGTTTTAAGAAGGTTAAAGGTTGATGCCTATCCTCTTCCGGCTTGAAAAGTTTCGGCTGAAAGATCTGTGGTCATCCCAATGTTCTCTTTGTAGGTAAGAGTTTTCTAACACCTGCCTGCTTGCAGGATTTCTCCTTCATGTTAACTTTGGCAAAGTTAATTAAAATGTGTGTAGAAGATGCTTTGTTTGGATTGAGTTATGCTAGGGTTCTGAAACTATCTACTATCTGAATTTCTTGTCTTTTGCAATGGTTGGGAAATTCTCCAACATAATGTCTTAGAGTAAAGTATTGCGCGTTTAGGACCACCCTTTTCTCCTTCAGAATCCCTATAATTCAGATGTTTGATCTTTTGGAATGATCCCAGAACTTTCTAAGGGAATATTCTGTTCTTGTTCTCTTGTTTTTCTGCCTCTTTGAATGCTTGGGATAGGCAAAGGTCTTATCTTCAATTTCTGAAATTCTTTCTTCTCCCTGTTCAGCTATATTACTGAGCATCTCTACCGTGTTTTGAAGTTCTGTGAATACCTTTTTCAATTCCATAAGCTCTGCTATAATTTTCCTGATTATGTCCACATCCTTGGTGACTTTGTTTCTGAATTCATTCATTTCTTAAGACAACTTTTGAACTATTTTTTTGATTTCTATCTCCATCTTTTCCTCCATTCCAAGTACCTTATTTGCCATTCATATTCTGAATTCTATTTCTGACATTTCAGCAATTTCTCTATGTATGGTATTTGCTGTTGTATCTCCCTTATAATCTTGTGGGGGAGTTGATCTGCTCTGATTTTAATATGGCCAGAGTTCTTCTGCTGGTTCCTTCCCATGAATATTTTCAGCTTTTAAAAAAATATAAATATTAATTATACTTTTTTAGATGAAATGATTGACTGTCCCTAAATAATTATTGAGCCATTATCTAATTGAGGACCCTTCCAAAACACTGTATTAACTTATTTGTCATTTACAACTGGCAGGGTGGGACTGGATCAGGAGGCCTCAGCAACTAGAGCTAACCACCCCTTCTCCAATAAACTGGGGCATGTAATTGTGGCTTTTCCTCTACACCCTTGTTAAGGTCCCTTTCAGGGCTGCAATCCTAGTCTCTGAGGGCCTGCTTGGTAAGATAGCAAAACCTGGCTTTGTCTTGATGTCAGCCTGCCTTCTACGCAGTCCTAAAGAGTCACAGTATTTCACTGGAATTTCTGCTGGGAAAATATACAAATACCTGCAGCCTCACCCCCTGCTAGAGATAAGCTGGAGGAAGGGAATCCAGGGATAGACCCTCTGAATCTGCCCCTCACTTCTTCAATGCTCCCACAACCACTCAAACAAAGTCAAACACATGGTGAACCTACAGTCCCAGACAGTAGTGGCAGGAGAACAAGAATCCATTGACAGCTTTGGCTGAGAGTTCCATTCAAATTCTCTCAGACAGTGTAAATAATACCCACTCAAATGAGTTTCAAGGGTCACCAGGCAGCCAGAAAACAAAAATCTGTGGGCAGATCTGTCTGAGAGTTTGGGGGGGGAGGGGGCTGGAGAAAAGTCCTTTCTAAGGAGAAAAGGAGGCTGGATAGCTCACTCCTCTCTCCACTAAAGTTAAATTGTAGTGCCACTGTTTTAATGCTGCAGCTCAGCAACCCACACAATGCCCTGGGCTCTCAATGAACTCCAGAGCCAGGGGTCCTCAAACTTTTTAAACAGGGGGCCAGTTCACTGTCCCTCAGACTGTTGGAGGCCAGACTGCAGGCCCTGGGATGAGTCGCCTACTAAGCAAGACAGGCAGTGGCAGCAAAAACACCCAGCAGGCTGGATAAGTGTCCTAGGCAGGCTGCATGTGGCCTGCGGGCTGTAGTTTGAGGATGCCTGTGCCAGACACTCCAGCTTCTGCAGGAGGCAGTCTGCCAGGCACCCTGAATAGAGGAAAGGGTG
The DNA here is from genome assembly GCF_000181295.1 of Otolemur garnettii. Taxonomy (NCBI): domain Eukaryota; kingdom Metazoa; phylum Chordata; class Mammalia; order Primates; family Galagidae; genus Otolemur; species Otolemur garnettii. The sequence continues at coordinate 2,258,669 of NW_003852511.1, forward strand.
AGCTGTGGGATTAGGATTGCAGAGAGAATATTTTTTCACTTTTGTGCAGGCAAGATGGAGCCTAGGCTCAGAGAGGGGAGCCTTCTCCCTGGTGTAGAAGGACCTGGATTTAGCAGATTTCTCCTGTGGAGTTAGGTAAGAGGTCATTCACTCCCTACTGGCTTGTGGAAAGCCCACTATGGATCTTCCAGTTCAGGAAGGGGTCGCCTGTCCCCCTGGCAATGGCACCTTCTGACTAGTCACTCAGTACCTGATCTTTGTTATCTTTCATCCTCTTTTCTTAGTGGGGATAATGTGCACCTCACTTTCTTCCCCCTGTGCTCAAGTCCCCACCTTCAGCCTCTCTGAGTCCACTTCAGTCTAACATCTCTCCTTCTGGACAGGAAGCTCTGGTGAAAGCTGCTTCTAGTTAGGCATCTGGAGTCTTCCCCCATGAGTGGGGTGCAAAGCAATATTTCTAAAATGTAATTCTGATTCGGTTATTCTTCTCCTTAACAGCCTTCAGCTGATATGGGAATGAAGTCCAAACTCTGTAGCATGGCATGCTCTGTCCTTCGAGATCCAACTCATAATGACACCTCTGGTTTCATCTCTCACTTCTTTGACCACCTACTCCTCTGTCCATGTTTTCACACTTCCTAAATATCTTGCAGTTTCCAGAATATGCCAAACTCTCTTGTTTCTGTGCCTTTACATGTGCCATTTCCTCATGTAACTCACTTGTCCCTGTCTCCTCCACCTGACTTACTCTTTCTTCCTCAAAGCTCAAGGTGAGCCTCATTGTTTCTGACTCTCCCAAGTTGGGGTGGACACCATTTTTATGTGGGCTCTGGAAGCTCTCTGCCATGTACATCTCCCTTGTCATACTCTATTGGAATAATCTCTTCACCTGTCTGCCTCTTCTCTCAGATTCCCCAAGCAGAAAAGGCAGCAACACATAATACAGACTCAGACTCAGAATCAGAATTCCTGGGTTTGAACCCTGTGCTCCCATTCTATGGCTGTGAGACCTTCAGATAATTCGTTTAATTTCCATGCCCCAGTTTCCTCATTAGTAAAATGAGGAATAGCCGCTCACAAAACCAACCGTTGTGAAAAATCAAGCAAGTTAAGATGTGCAAAGTGTGCAAAGTGTTCAGAATAGTGCCTGGCCCATGGAAAGTACCAAATAAGGACTTATTAGTAACCTTTGCACCTGGAACAATGCCTGGTAGGTACCTAATAAATGAACAATTGTTTTTTTTTAACTAATATTTTCAACAAATACTTCTGTAAAAACATGTAGTCTAAAAAAGTGGGCTTGATTTCCATCTACAATGTTCCTCCTGCACTCAACTCAAAGGCAAATACCATTCAGAAACTGACTTCAAATAACTTGAACACTAATTGCAGGCACCTATAACATAGCCCACACATCTTAATCTTGGTGTAATTATTCATACAAATTTATCGTAAAAATAATCTGACTCATTAATTTTCATTTCCTAAGTGGCAAAAGTGATAGCTCTCATGCTGAACTTATGGCCTGTAGAATTTCCTTTTTTTTTTAGAGACAGAGTCTCACTTTATCTCCCTCGGTAGAGTGCTGTGGCATCAAACAGCTCAAAGCAATCTCCTACTCCTGGGCTTAGGCAATTCTCTTGCCTCAGCCTCCTGAGTAGCTGGGACTAGAGGCACCCGCCACAACGCCTGGCTAGTTTTTTGTTGCCATTTGGCCAGGGCCGGGTTTGAACTCTCCATCCTCGGTATATGGGGCCAGTGCCCTACCCACTGAGCCAAAGGCGCCACCCTAGAATTTCATTTTTAATGTGTTCTGAAAATACTGGCAGAATGATCCTATGGCAGGATTTTTCTCAAGTCCTGCTTCTGTACCCTCTTACAACCAAAAGTTACTAAGATTTTCAAGACAGAATAGTTGTAAGAACTTCTCCAGAGCCAGTGGGAGAGCATGAAAGAATCTTTATCATCTTTTGCTCCTGTAACAACTACATATTATTTGCAACCAAGTAGCTTATAATCTACACGTCTTACTGTGCCCCAAAGATCTAGACATATCAGAAAAGTAACCAATGAATAACATGAGTTCTTTATATATATATTTTAATTTCAGAGTAATATGAGGATACAAATCATTGGGTTATAACGTGAGTTCTTTAAAGCAAAGAATGACTGAAGGAGCAGGGGAGAAAGAGATAAGAGATTGAGGAAATGAGAGGCTGGGAAAGGATGAACCTGACCTCTCAGAGGTGACATGACTCATAGGGCCTGTGGCTGGAGGGTCATACATCTCAGGCCTCAGGAAGGAACAGGCAAAGTCCCTGTTTCCCACTGCTGTCCACACACACCCACATATCACACATGCACCAGCCAGGTGCCATCCACAAGAAAGTGTCCCGCACACTGTGTCAATGTATGGGCTACACTAAATGTGTCCCAATGGACTCTGGCCCTGGAACTCAGTATTTCCCATTTTTCACCGGTCTGGAAGACTGAGGAGACTAGACTCCTTTGAGAGGATCCAAGGACTCAGTATGGCAGAGACTAGAATGAAGGTGGGGCCTGGGCCCTCTGGAAGATATCTATTTCTTTCTCTAGCTTTCTAGGGCTTTGATCTCTCTTTGGAGATCATCTCACTAACCCCTTCTCTCCTTCCATTCTACCCACGAAGCCTGAAGGATTTGGGATAATTGACTCATAATAATACTGTGTCCTGTACTGAGCAGCTCCTTTCTTCCATGGAAACTAGAAGCCCATCAAAATGTCTCTTCATTGATTTTGAAGCCCTTCTGCAAGGCAGGCTGCCAAGTTAACAATAACTCTCTTCAGTCTCATAGGTGCAAGGCTGGGGGAGGGACTGAGAAATATCCCTAATGTTCAGCTGAAAGGACCAATCATAAGCAGGGCTCTGGTGAGTCTACTGGACAAAAACATTTCACACTGTGCAGTGAATAGGCCCAGAGAGCAATATTGCCTGTAAACACAATATTGGAGGTTTCTAGAAAGCCTCTAGGAAATATATTAAAAGAGATAATTTTTTAAAAAAGAAATATTAAAAAGAGAAGAATAAAGAGGAAGCATTACTTGGGTTTCAGGCAATAGCTGTATAGGAGGCTCTACCTGTGGGCTACTCACTGCTGTCCACTGCGGCCAGCTCTCCGGAAGTAAAGACTGAGCAGGTATCAGGGCACTTGAGATGGCCAGGACTCAGAATGCTGACTGGCCACCCAGGAGGCCTATTTTTATAGCATTTTGTCTCTTTTACTTTTCTCTCTCTTTCTTTTTTTCCTTTTACATTCAACCATTATGCCAGCCTAAAAGCATATTATTCAAATTGTACGTGCTAATGTTTCCTCAATCAGAGAAAATAAGAAAGCTACTACTGTGATCCTGCCTGAAATTATTCACATTTTAATTGGTGCTTCAAAAAGATTATGGCAAAGGGAAAGTCAAATGTCCACAGCTGTTAGGTTTTGGTTTTAGATTGTGTTCTGTCAGGTTCTACCTTCCTCATTCTGCAAAAAAAACGGTGCTAAGTGTCCTTGCAGACAAGAAGAACAAAAGCCCTGCATACTTCCTTTCCTTAGTCCTTGCAAGAGCCTTTAGCCAGTCAGCTGCATTTGGCTGCATAGTTTTGGCAGTGGACTTGTTCTCAGCGAACCAGCAACCCCAGCAAATGCGAGTCACTAGGGCAGATGCAGAATCGCTCAGAAGCTGCTAAGACTCTTCCAGGGAGACACCTTACTCCCCGCTGCCAGGCTTTCTGCTCACCTGGGGCCTCTCACTTACAAAAAATGATATTAAATGGACACTTTAGTGCAGAAAACCAGCCATACGCCTACACAGACATAGTGTGTAACCTCTTTTTCATCCTACATATGGCTCTGAAAACATAATATTATATTTGGAGAGTCTGTACTACTTAACGACTTTTATGGTTCTATTAACTAATCCTTTCAAAATGCAGGTAGCATTGACATCATTATTTTCCTTTTCACATAAAACTAAGGTTCAGAAAAGATTATAAATGTCACCTTGTTAAAATATCAATAATGCCAAAGTCAGGAATTAAACTCATTCCAGCACATTTTATATTCGATGATAAGCTCTTACTCCTGCAAGCAGTGAAATCATTTCTAATAACTTTTTAAATGCTTTAAAAATCATAGGATATAATCTTACATTTACTATGTGAGATAATGAGAATTTATACAAAATGAAGGAAAAATAGGCTCTGAAAACCTGTGATTTGGTCAGAAAAATGAGAAAAATTAATCAGAACCAAATAGAACTCATGCAAACAGGAACCAATGTTTGGCCATAGCCAGGGTCTAGGATGAAATATGGAAATTGAAGCAGGCTGCAATGATTAGGTGATGGCAGTAACTTATAGGGCTTCTTTAATAGGAGAGATTCCAATTTGTGTTACCTAAAAGGAACAAAGAGAAAGACAGCAGAGGGGAAAGATAAGTAATAGAGAGAAAATAAAGATGAACAGAATTGATTGATAAAGAGATGAAAATGAAACTCAGGGGGAAAACCCTTAAAATGTAAAATATTATTGAACATAAGAGGGAAAGTGTTGTTTACCTCCGTCTTGAGCAGAGACCCTGTGGCTGCTGTGTCAAACTGTGTGCATGAGTACGGACAGAAGTGAAAGAAGCCTTACTACCACTGAGTTCATTCACCACAAGCTGCTCCGAGTTCTTTTCCGGTTCCATGTACAAGCCTTGGCTTGGTGACGGTGGTCCAACATCACATGGTCACGGAGGAACTGCCAAGTTTCAGGAGGATATTTCCCCCTCAAGCTAAACTAAGCATTAGATACCAGGCCCACATATCTGCCTGATTTATATAATCGGGATTTCTCATTGCCCACACACAAGTTTACAACACATGAAAGTTTTTTTTCAAGGAGTAGACAGATGAAATCTTGACTTGAGAAGGTAAAGGAACGAAAATGCTCCAGGGGACTCAGCTCCTGGGCTCCACGTCCCAAATTTTACCTCAAGGGGCAAAATAAAAAGTAAAATAATCGATCAATCAATAATAAGTGTGGTTGTTGATCTTTAATTCAGAGCATTTTAAGATCTAGGCAAGTTCTATAATGAAATTGTTAACGGAGACAAAGGTTGTAAAATTTCAAACTATACTAATGGCTAATTCATTTTAATTAGTGATTTTTAGCAAATCACATGACCTATTTATATTTCATGGGGATTTTTCCCAGATGAGAGCATGAATGTAACATGCATGTACAATTCAATTTAATTTCCTTCTGCAATTTTTTTTATAAAGAAATAGTTTCAAACTCTGTCAACAACTGATGAGAAATGTCACCTTTTTAACCATTAAAATGAAGGAAAGAGCCAATTAACTTGCCTTGCTAAATAAAATGGACACCACGAAGAAATCCAGTAGGAAACTCTCTGAAATATCTTTGTAGTCAAAGTGGAAAAAGATGACGGTGAAGCCCAAGTTAATGAACTGGTGAACAGGGTTGCAGAAAGACGTGCGCAGCAGCTTCATGCCTGCGACGATCATCAGGAAAATGTCCCAGCTGTTGGAAAGCACAGAGAAAAAGCAATCAGGGCAGCTGCAGGCTGCAGGTGAGCCACATTAGCTAGGTGTCTTGAACACCTCCCAGGCACACAAAGCCCACCTGAGGGGCCTCCCTACAGTCTGCGTTTTACAGGGAGTGTTCTGAGTCCCAGAGACCTTGAATAACTTGTCTGAAGTCTCACAGGGCAGAACAAAGATCGAAACCCAGTTCTGAGCCACCATAAGCACTCTGTCTTTGCCGCTACGACAGTTTTCCCCCATCATCCCAGTCCCTGGTGTTCTACAATGACACAGAGCTTTTGAGCTTATCTTCAGTTCTGCTGCAGTGATGAGGGAGGCTGCCCAGAAAGCCTGATGCTAAGTGAGCAAGCAGGCCCCATGCTGTCCCTGCGGGGGACTGCCCAGTGTAGGCCTTTTCATGAGGAAGGAATCTGATTGAAACTATCACACAATATCTAATACTAAGTTCCTAGTATCTTATCAAAGGCTTTTTTATTTTTACTTATTAACTTCCGATGTTCCTTGGCGTATCTGTCATCCTACCTAGTAAATATAAATAAAGTTTTTGTTCTCCTTTTTATCTTTCTTTTTTTTTTTTTTCAGTTAAAAATCTCAGCAAAACAAAGTCAGGCAAAGAAACACTCTTCTAGGACTTTGCTGCGAGGACTGAATTCCTGAATGCTCTTGCCTGTCAGATTATGAACCCATACAGGGAGTATGTGCACAGTTCCTGCAGATGATGAGGCCAATGATGAACAATCCATCGTGAGAATGAAAGGCAAAGGATATCATAAAGCCCCAGTGCAGCCCACCCGAGTAAGCAGCTGCATCCTCGTGGGGCCCATATTTCTGAAGAAAGGCATCACACATTTTAATCAGATTCTTCCCCAATTCTAACACGCTTTTTGGGAACTCAAAGACAGTGGTGGGAATATGTCTAGAGAATGGTTTCACCAAAACAGATTTTCTTTCTCTGGCTAAGTATAGAAAACTGGGGCCATGCCTCAATCTCCCTAAACCTAGAAGAATCTTGAATCCTAGGTTCTTATTAGCATTATTAGTATCATGTCTAAGGATGAGGGCTTTTGAGAAGTACTTTCAAAGTCTTTGCTCTATAAGGTAGGAAGCTGTCATCAAAAAGATGTAATGTTGGCAATTTCTTAGAATTCAGTCTTAAGAACTGCAATTGTTTCCACTCTGCCTCAAGATATGTGAGGTGAGGTCTGCCCAAAGCCCTGTGGGAGTGGCTTCGATTTGGCTCCTGAGAAAAACCACCACCTGATTTTACAGACTTCAAGTGGGAAAGTTCTCGTGTAACCTCCATGCAGAGCCCTCAGTGATCCCACCATGAGGTTGAACCTGCCTTTCTTTCCCAGGGCACAGCAAATAGCCATGATGAAAATACAGTATGAAAACATGGCAATAGCCCAGGGGACAAAAATTCCTGTGGGACAGTCAACACTCACGGGAGGAACCCCACCGGCGAGGTATCTCAAGGGAGATTAGTGATTTTCTGGGTTATTTAGGCAAAAATCTAGATATTTTCAAATCTAACTTTCTACTTTCTGTGACCATCATTCAATGGACTGAATTCATTTTATGTGTAGCAATGATGACTGATTGTCACGGTTTTTATAACATTAAAACAGTAATGGTGACTGTTAATAGCCCAAGGACTGCAGTGTACAGCAGGCCCTCAGTAAGTCATTTGTTCAACATGGTTTCCCTGTGACATTCATGAGAAAAACAAACACACACACATTGATTTCCAGTGGAGGTCTGTGGAATCTGCATGTTCTCCCCATGTCTGCCTGAGTCTTCTTGTAGTATTCCAGTTTTCTCCCACATCCCGAAGCTGGGCAGGTGAGGTTAACAGGTGTGTCTAAAGCCATCTGGTAGGAGTGAGTGTGGTGTCTGTGAGCGCACCCTCCGGTATGGCGTCCTGCCCAGGGCTGGTTCCTGCCTCACACCCTGGTGCACTGGGGAAGGCTCTTGCACTGGGATGATTGGATAATTATTTTATTTGTTTTTATTAATCTTTCTTAAATGCATACAAAGCTCGCATTTATTTCAATGTTTAATATCAGAAGTGTTTTTGTCTTTATTTAGAAGTTTGGTGATATTTTAGTGAACAGAGATATGCTGTAAGAATGTAATTCTCGTTTCTATCAAGTAGCCTAAAGTGAGGTAAAATTAGTTTCATTTGGTGCCATAGTGGTTTCACGTGAAGTTGCATTTCCAAGAATCTAAGGAAGACATGAAATAAGGACCTAATTATACTGAGCTGTAGGTTTTATAAAGGCCTAGGACAGATGGAGAGCATCCATTTAGATATAGCTGGGAAATATAAATTCTTAACAAGATATCACAATTCACCCCCTTATCCATTCATCCTCCTAACTCAACCGTCCATCCCCCCATCTTTCTAACACTTTCTAGGGGTTGGTATGGAAAGCCAAGTAAGAACAGTGATAGCTGTTGAGTGGTCTGCTGACTACATAGCACAGTGGTTCTCAAAAAATGCAGGGAGGAGGCTAGATTTAGTTTGAAAAATGCTTCAAGGTGATACTAACATAGGGTCCTCTGATGCCCTGTCTGAGAACAGCTGAGCGGGTCTAGCTGGTCTACTGGGGTACCTGAAACCTTGGGATTTTTTTTTTGTTGTTGTTGTTTTCATTTTTTTTATTTGTTTTGAATTCAACAAATTGGTGCCTCAGAAATAGGAAGGAAATTTCAGTTTGGGGTTCTGAGTCAATCTGGCTGATGTTATCATCTGGGAGTTGAGACTACTTGGAAGTATAAAGGTAAGGGGTTCTTTTCTGACTTTTAGTGTCTGGAAAAAAAATCACAGGGAGTCTGGAGTAATATTACTTCCAACTGGACTCACTCTGAACTGTTTATTTCACTCAGCAGGAGTCTCACCCCTTGCATCTGTCTTCTCCCACACAGCTTGGCCTGAACCTGCAGGCGTAGCTCGAGGTCTTTGTCCTGAAGTTGGGGAGGGAGAAATTAAAAACCCTTTGGCTGGATCCCCAGGACAGCGCTGGTACTTTCTTTGCTGCTCTTGCTTTGACTGTGTGCCCTCATTTGGAGATTGAGGATGTACCTTGTTCTGGGAGGTAAGCATGGGGGTCAACCAACACCACACCACACTGGGAGTGCCAGCCACTGAAAAGTCACAGTGTCAGGTATAGAGCCGTGTCCAAGACTGGGGCCCATCTAAAGCTGGGCGAGTGGTTTGAAGTCCCACAGCGTGCTTTCTTTTTTATTTTTTTTAATCTACTGAAATTAATTTTTGCCCTTAGATCTGAAGTCTAGAATTTTAAGGACGTAGAATTCTTGCACTCATCTAATCAAAATAGGTCCAACAGGAGAAAGACAGAGTCTAATAAAGACAGAAAGGTTTTATTTTTTTTGGGGGGGGGTCACTTCATTTAGTGTCTGCTTTGTGTGACTGTGAATCTACCCAAAGTCCAACAGAGTATTAAAGTGCCTTTTATCTTAGCTTCTTGAATCTTTGGTGAAAATTTATTAATTTGTCCTCATCATACCTTAAAAGGAAGAGCAGGCTTGAATTAGTATATGTATCAGGGTTGAGTAGGATACCTGGTGCTTAAGCAACATAACTAATCAGTGAAATCTGGGAAAGGAATCTCTTTTACACCCTCCATCAGAATGACAAATCCAGGGAGTAAATTCAGAATTAATTTTAATATATGAAGCCAATAACTCGACTGTCCATTGTTAATGCTTTGAAAAACATGGGCATCTTGACAGTATGAAGTGTCTGTGCCAGTTTTTAAATTACGAGGCTCCACTTGATAAATGCAGAGGGAGCAGTGACAGTGATTAATTTCCCCTCCCCCAAGCACCAAATGATAGAGTATTTGCTAAATGAAATGACACGAGGCAGTTCATAAGCTCTAAGTGAGATGGTAAGAACGCCAGGAATCCCAGTCCCCGCTGTGCTTCCGTCTTATTAAGGCTCACTGACTAAGCTTCTGCAGGATGATTCTCAACATCACTTCCAACAGATCTAAACTAACTTCATCTGCACCTGGTCACTGTACAGTAACTGCCTCGCTCTAGCAGGTTTGAGTAAAAGAGTGGCTCACTTTTACATGGCAAATAATAGTAGGTAGAAGTTGGCTTTTTCTGAATCCTATTAGGGAAAATTCACTGAAAATGCGACCCAAATCATTATGAGAATAAACCATTATCCACTTACTGGGTGCCAAGTCTCCGGTAATTGCTTATTGAAAATGCATCAATAGTGAGGGCATTCAAAATTATTGCTGGGTATAAGATATATTTTTCAAAACACTGAAGCCAAACATAGAGTCTTTCAAACCACATTAAATGGGCGACATCTGAAAGAAATATAAAAACTACTTAGAACAGCCATTGATCAAAGTATTTTTTTTCAAGCACAGCTAATAACAAGTAATATCCTCCCCTTGCTTTTAATTCAAAAGTTTCTGAGTAAGAACTTCACATACTAGACATGATATACCAATTTTCCAAGCAGCATTTCTTAACTTTGCTTCTACATAAATTGTACATTATACATACACACACACATATACAAGTATATAGTAACATAAGTCAGCATCCCAATTTTTCAAGTCAATTGATTTGTTCATACATAATTTATTGGGACCAATGAAATGAGCTGTCACAAAACATCAAATCAGCTCAGAGTAAGTATGAGTGGAAAGTGAGGGATGAAGAGTTGGAAAAAATTCTACAGGCTGTTGGTTTAAGCTAGGTTCACTTCTGTATCTGGGTCTCATGTCTGGGCTTTCCCCTCTCTTTTAAATGTTTAAAATCACAATCCAATCCCTGGACAATATAAGCAAGTAAGAGACAGCTGATGCCCAACCCTCAATCACTATGAATCGATTACATTTTTTCTGAGCTTGAACAACAAAGAAAGCCCCATGGAGAGATGGAGGGCTAACCGACGTCTGAAGTCAGTAAGCTGAGTTTGCTCTGCCAACCAGTGTGTGACCTTGAACTATTATCTCTGTCCTCCTGAGCCTCAGTTTTCTGTGTCTCACCCACCCATACAGTCTGTTAGGAGGGAGGGGACCCACTCTCTTCTACTCCTCATGGTGGGTGATGGGGGGACGTGGAATGCATGCTTGCAGGGCCTCTTACCCATCTGTCTCTCTCTAGCTTTTCTCTCTGAGGAGTAGCAACAGCTCAGAACACACACTTCCTTATACCACATTATCAGGGACAAGAAATGTCATTTCATCCCTGCCTCAAGGGTCTAGAACAAGAGCTGGGGCCTCTCCCCAGCTTCCCACCTCCACGAGGACAGCCTAGCAGATTCAGACCCAGGATCCTCAGCAAGGCCCATCTCATTCCCTGCCAATGTTCTCTGTCTGCCAGAAACTGGGAGGCCACTACAGTGGGCCCCAAGCCACCTGCAGCGAGCTGGGCAAATGAACCAGTCTGCTGTGGGCCCCATTCTCTCTGCAGTAAGTCTCAAAGTATAATCAATCTGCAAAGCTGGAAGGCAACTCTGTCACACTTCTGACATCACTGTCTTCAAAAATTTTTAGTATAGTAAAAAACTATACCCCAATAACCTACAGAAATAGAAAAAAAAACAAAGAGAGCCACGTAATGTTTACATTATTTGTGTTGCACAAGAACAACTCACAAAAGAGAAACCGTTCACACTCATGAAATGGGTTTTCCCCTCTAAATCTCTTATCCATGATTAGACGGCAGATGACATGTTTCCAGCTGACTTCGCTGGGACTTTATATAAAGGATCTCAGGAAGCATCACGAACACACATTCACAAGACTGGAAACCAATAATTTATTTTCTTCATTATATTGCTATAACATTCATTTTACTTTCTTCATTATATAAGTAAATTCATTTTTACTTTCTTCATTATATTTCTTCATTATATGGCTTAATTGCCATATAAGAATATATTATCTTTATAACTCAAAAACTACCTAAGTTTCAAGTAGGAAACCCTACTTGAAAAGAATCCATTCCAGTAGAGTAGGAATGGTGAGAATGGTTAAAATAAAAGTTATTCATAATATGGTAAATAAAGTATTAAAAGAACAAAAACCCTAACAATCAACTAATAAAAGAGAGGTACAATGAGAAATTATCAAGACCAAAATAACAAGAAATTTTCGTGACAAATGAAACTGGGGAAAAGACTGGGAGGAGAATAAGGTTCAGACATTAAGGATGTTGGGTAGAAATGTAACATTGGGCGTTCTTAATGGACAACGTGTAATATTTTCTGGAAAAGATCTGGAAATGTATTATTTCATAATGAATAAATTTTATACATAACTAATAAAATCTAGGCATATGATACATTTTACATATAAATTGAAGGACTTTAATCTTTTGTAAAAGTAGATAAAAATTTAAAAAAAATTTCAAGACCCTTCCTCTATTCCCTCCTAGCAAATGACTCTGACCCCTCCCAAACCCCCTAGAGCAAATGGAATCCAGAGACACAAACTCCCACCCTGTCTCATCCCCTCGCCCACAAATCGATCTATATTCATATCTACATTCTGATTCCTCCTTAGGCTGAACCCCACTGAGGCCCCAGATCCCATAATCCAGCCATCTGGCGGCTCTTTCCTAGGGCAATTAGCAAGATCCTACTGTCCTCTGTGTGAAAGACTCAGCTTCCAGCCTGCATGTCCTTCCAGGACTCACTCTCGTGCTGTTTTGTACAGCCAGGCTTCTTGGAAAGCTTGCCAATATCAGATGATCCCAATTCCACATCCCCTACTTACCGCTGAAACTTCTGCCCCTGGGCATTTGAGGCTACCCCTGCCCTGAACCACACAGGACAAGGCCCCTGATGACCTCCTGACTGGGGAGAATCCGATGCTTCTCAGCATTTCTTACTGGGCCTTCCTGAGGTATAAAATTTCAATTCCCCTTCCTTCTTTTTAAAATTCTCTCTGCCCTATGCCTCCCCATTCCACCGCCCGGGCTGTGCTCAGGTCTCTCACAACACTCTCCTCCCATTTTCTCTGGGGGCTCCTCTTGCTGCACCCCTGGTCATTCACTTTCCTTCTCCTTCTTCATTATTTTCCTCATTTTCTTGACTGATGTCTTCAACATCCCTAACTTTCCAAGTATTACTTCCATGCTGATGACTCTCAAATCCGTAACCCAATCTCTCTCATCATTCTCCGAAACCCCAGACCTAAATACTCCATTGAATAGCTTCAGCTGATGTCCCACAGGAACCTCAAATACAACATGTCAGAAACTGAGCTCTGTCAGCCTCGACACACCTTCTCTTCACACACTCTTCCATTCACTTAGCCACACAAATAGTATATCTTGGAGTCTTGCGAAATCTGCTCATCTCACTCACAGCTGCACAACGGCGTCACCCGGGGGGGCAAGGCTGAAAACCGTGTCCTAGATCAATGATTCAAAATTCCACATGTGAATGACTTGGTAAAGTGCAGGCTCTGTCCCAGCAGGTGTAGAGTGGAGCCAGACATTCTGCATTTCCAACAAGCTGCCAGATGATGCGGATATCGCTGGACCTCAGGCAACACTTTGAGAAACAAGAGCCAGCGCTATGGGTATCCTCTGCAAATGTGTTATAAAATATAAATTCCTGGACCAACTGAACCAGAAATTCTGTGTGTTGGGCCTGGCAAGAAAATCTATGTTCTAACAAGTCCTGCAAGTGATTCTGAGATGTGCCCAAGCTGGAGAGCCACTGTTCTGGGTGGTCTCCCTTCACACGGCAGGATTACATTGTGTTGATTCCATGGGCTTATTACTCTTTGCGTATCTATCCTTATTTTCTATCTTCGATGCTCAGACTCTTAATCTCTTCTCTGTAAAAAATTATAATTGTCATTTAACCATGTCATTTGTGTTCCCTGGATCCCATTCCTTCTTACCAATGTGAGGTCTTTTCTCTTTGAATTATCCCCCATTCTCCTGCATTGCCTGGTTTTTCTCTTTATTGGATCATTCTCATTAGCAAACAAATGTGCTCTAACATCTCCCATCCTAGGAAGAAAGAAAAAAAAAAGACTCTCTCTGGGCCCTACATTTCCTTTCGGATCCTGCTTATTTTCCACGTATCTTCCCATTTCTTTGCTCTCCTTTTTAAATAACTTTTCAAAAATATATTGGCTATTCTTAGTTTCTCAAGAACCTTATCTTCCTTTCTTTTCTAAGTCTACTCTAATCAGAGTTAAGTTCACAATGATCTCTCCATTACCACATGCAATGGTCCATCTTAGTTCTCATCTCACTCAGCCTCCTGCAGTGTTAGACCCAGCTAATTGTTCCCTTCTGATAACTCCCTACATGATCAGATCAACCCTATGGCTTTAAGTATTATATGCTGATGACTACCAAAAATGATATTTCCATCTACAACCTCTTTCTGGAATCACTATCCGTGTACACAACTCTCTACAACATCTCTTGAATGTCTTAAGAGCATCTTGGGCAAAGGCCTTCACTCCATACTCTTTCACCTAAACCTGCTTCTCCCAGTGTTCATTATTCCACAAATCATTACTGAACCCCAGTTATGTGCCAAACAAGTTTTTAGACACAAAGGATAATTAATAGTCCCTAATACACAATTCTGACCCACATAGACTTACAGGAGACAATAAGTGGTCAACATAATAAATAAGGAAATTACACAGTATGTTAGAAGATTATGGGTGATGAATGCTATGCAAAAGAAGAGAGTAGAAAGAAAAGCATCCCTCCTCCTGGGATAGTTCACGTCAGTTATGATGTAAAATAGGATGATTACGGGAGGCAATCATTGAGGTGGAGACATCTGAAAAGCAGGTACCATTTGAACACCATCTCATTAAGTGGCAACTACCCATTCACCTAATTTTCTATACCAAATCCTTTCCTTACTCTTTCTTTCACACCTTACATATCCAACTTATAAGATTTTATAGGCTCTACCTTTAAAATCTATCCCAAATTCAAGCATATCTCTCTTCCTGCAATGCTCTCACTCTGGTCCCAAGTCACAGTCATGTCTTACTTGGCCTGATGAAACTTCCCTAAGACTAGCTTTCTTTAGTGCCTTAACACTTCCAATTTAAGTGGGAATTTTAAGACTTTGTTAATTCCAGCCAGTGGGAGTTTTAAGACTTTGTTACTACCCTCGGTTGAAGTGACTTTTTGGACAGCAGTAGAATAAAACCTGTGGCAAATCAGTTTTATTCAGCTGCTATCCAAAAAGCCACACTTTCCTTGGTGCAGAGCTGATGTGTCACTACCCAGATGGGGCCTACATTTCTTGGTTATTTCTTACATCAAAGAGGACCATGCAATTCATTCTTGCCGACAAAACATGATAATAGACACTATGTGTGTCCCTTCCAGGCTGAGGTGGTTGAGTGCAGAGTGCATGACCCACTAGGCTTCTTCTTTCCTCAGTTATTGGCTCAGAATGTTAGGATTCAAAGTGGACTTTAAGACTATAATATGATGGGTCGGCAAGATGGAATGAACCTGGTTTCTAGGTAACTATGGCCCTCTACTGTGCAAGGGGAAGTCACTAGAAGAGTCTGCAGACCACATCCATTGGACTTTGCATGAATAATACTTTTATGGTATAAAACCACTTTTACAGTATTAAACCACTGAGAACTATGTGTATCTGCTGTGATATCTGGCCTCCTCTTATCCCTCAAGTATAGAAAATCTAAAGTCTAAATTCTACTGGAAGAAAATGTTGGAAAATCTCTTATAGGTATTAACTTAGGCAAAGAATTTATGACAAAGACCCCCAAAGCAATCACAGCAACAACAAAAATAAACAAATGGGACCTGATAAAAGTAAAAATTTCTGCACCGTCAAGGACACAATCAATAAAGCAGATAGACAACCTACAGAATGGGAAAAAATATTTGCATTTCATACAAATTATAAAGGGCTGATAACCAGAATCTACGAAGAACTCAAGAAAAACAGGAAGAAAATATCAAACAACCCCATTAGAAAGGGGGCAAAAGACATGAATAGAAACTTTTCAAATGAAGATAAACTAATGGCCCTAAAACACATGCAAAATGCTCAATGTCTTTAATAATTAGGGAAAGGCAAATCAAAACTGCAGTAAGATATCATCTAACGTCAGTGAGAATGGCTCATATCAAAAAGTTCCCAAACAACAGATGCTGGTGTGGATGTAGAGAGAAAGGTGCTCTCATTCACTGTTGGTAGAACTGCAAACGAGTAACCTCTATATAAACTCATATGGCTATACCTCAAAGAACTAAAAGTAGACCTACTATTTGATCCAGCAATTCCACTACTAGGTATTTACTCAAAGGGAAAAAAAGACATTTTATTAAAAAGATACCTTCACTCAAATGTTTATAGAAGCACAACACACAATACCAAATACGTAGAAACAACCCAAGTGCCCACAAATACATGAATGGATTAATAAAATGTTATAATTGTATACCACTACTCAGCCATAAAAAAAATGATGACCTAGTATCTTCTGTAACAAACTGGATGGAACTGGAGACCATTCTCCTAAGTGAAGTATCACAAGAATGACAAACAAACACTGCATGTACTCAATACTAAACTGGAACTAGTTCATAAACACTTATGTGCACATATGGAAGCAAAACTCAACAGATTCCAGTAGGTAGGAGGGGAGAGGAGGAGATGGGTAAATACTCACCTACCAAGTACACAGGACACTTGCTGGGTGAAGGGCACACTTACAACTTTAACTTAAAATATACAAAAGCCAACCAAACAACAAAACGTGTGTACCTCCACAATATTCTGAAATATAATTAATTAATTAATTAGGGCAGGGAGTCACAAGGAGAAATTACACGTAAGAAAAAAAAGTGGCAATTAGTAGGATTTTCCCTTGTTTTTAACGTTTTTATGGCTTAGTGAAACTGTCATTGTTTCCTGGGTAACACCAATCCTAGAATTAACTTCCCAACTATTACTGAGCTCCTGATTGCTCAACTCCTTTTACATGCTCCCCTAAATATATATGCGCTTAAATAAAGTTTTTCTGTTGTTTTGGATCAGTCCAAAACCCCCAAAACTATTGTGTATGACACTATTAATGTAATACTAGAAATAAGTCATTTTACATTTATCATAACCCATAGGATATATACAAAGCAAACAGTGGCCCCTCATGTAAACTGTGGAGTTCAACTCATTATAATCTATGAATACTCTTTCAGCAATTGTGACCAGCATACCCCAGTAATGAAAGATGTTCATAATTAGACAAATTGCCAATTGCTGGAGGTGGAGAGATGTCACTGGCCATATTGTAACTCTCTACTTTTCTCTTTATTTTTTGAATTTAACACTGTGCAAAAAAATAAAGCTTATTCATTGAAAAAAATAAAAGTCTAATCCATATCTTAGACTACCCTAAGTGATTTGGCACCTTGTTATCTTTCCTGTCTCATGTCTAGTCACTTTCTGCATTACTGTCATCCAGCCTGCTGGCCTTAGTGATGCTCCTTGAATGTTAAATATGCCAAGTTTGTTCCCTCTTAGAAGCTTTGCACCTGCTGTCCATCCCAGCTGGACTCCCCTCTGCACATACTTCATGGCTCACTCCCTCACTCTGTGCAGGCCTGCCCTTGTTTAGGCAGCACGTCCTCCATGTGGGGGTGGGGTACTCCATGTGACCTATATGACCTCCATGTCTACAGCCTCTCCCTTCCACTATTTCTTTACTCAAATTCGTTTTCTCTTTATAAAACACATCTCAATGTGACACCTTACTTTTTCATCTGCTTTCCCTGGGATAGTCCAAGCTCCTTGTTCTCTTGGTCACTATTGGTATCCCCGATGTTGACACTGTTAGTTAGTATTTGTTGATTAAATAAATGAATGATCTCCTCAACTCCAGCTTTTTTACACTCCAACTGTTTTCTGCCCTGTTGCCATTAAAGAGCTATTTGAAATGCAAAGCTAGCCAGGGTACTTCTATTGTGAGTAGCCTTCAATAGTTCACCACTGTCCCTACCTGTATATTCCAAGCACCTTAACATGGCATACAAGGTTTTCCGTAATCTGCTGCTTTGTGACTCTGTGGAGCCTTTTCCTTTTGGCTTTCCTTTTATACTTATATTGAACTATATAGATGCATAGGTACCTGAATTAGCTATACTAGATCTTAAAAAACATTTTCATTTAACTTTTTATGCACAGAAACATGCACAAATCCTACACATAGAACTGAGTCCCCATCACCTACATTAGCAATCACCATCAAGGCCTCCGATGCCTGCTTCCAGTTACTGGCCCACAAGGTAATCACTGCCTAGCCCCAGGCGCTATTCTTTTGTGTCTTACATTCAACAGTATGTCTGTGAGAT
Organism: Otolemur garnettii; assembly: GCF_000181295.1. Classification (NCBI taxonomy): domain Eukaryota; kingdom Metazoa; phylum Chordata; class Mammalia; order Primates; family Galagidae; genus Otolemur; species Otolemur garnettii. The sequence goes on from NW_003852511.1 coordinate 2,276,627, forward strand.
TCGTTAACATTTCTGTGTGAAGCTGTAGTTCATTCATTGTCTTGGCGTATAGTATCCTTAAGTGAATACCTGCAGTTTATGTAGTTTCCCAGTCTACTGCTGATGGACATTTGGTTAGTGTCTACTTTCTGCTGTACTGAAGAATGCTGCTGGAGGCATTCTTATATATTTCCTTTGGCAGACACATGTATGTTTATGTGGAGGACATAACTAAGTATGGAACTTAGGTTATTAGATGTGTTTACAGAGCTTCAGTAGATAAATGCCAAACAATTTGGCAAAGGTATCATGCCAATTTATACTCCCACAAACAGTGCAAGAGTTCCTTTTATTTGTTCCACATCCTTGCCAAGACATTTTCTCTCCAGTTTTGCCATGCTGGTGGGTGTAGAGTGGTGTCATATTATAGTTTGATTTTCTGTTTCCCAGATGACTAATGCAGTTGAGTGCACTTTCACATGTTTACTGGCCATTTGGATATACTTTTGTGAAGTGGTTCTTCACATCTATTGTCTGGGTCTTTCCTATTGGATTATGTGTTTTCCTTACTGATTTTTTTGGAGTTTCTTATTCATCCTTAGTATGAGTCTTCATCCAGTAATCGTATGTATTGAGAAAATATCCTATTTTATGGTTTGCTTTCATTCACTTAATAGTATCTTTCTTAGAAAAGAAATGCATAATTTTAACATGTTCCAACATCTCACTTTGATTTTCTTGTTAGAACCTTGTGTTTAAGAGAGAAAGATCACCCAGCTACTTTGGAGGCTGAGGCAAGAGAATTACTTAAGACCAAGAGTTGTAACGCCACGGAACTCATAGTGGCGTTACAACTATGGGTGGCATAGTAAGACTCTGTCTCAAGGGCGACATAGTGAGACTCTGTCTCAAAAAAAAAAAAAAAAAGAAGGAAAGAAAGATCAAGACTACCCTCTCCCGTGTTTCATGACTATGTTCTCCTACACTCCAAGACGTTTATTGACTTATCTTTCACATTTAGATCTGCAAACCCTCTAGAAGTGATCACTACGTGCAGTGTAAGATAGGTGCCACCATTTATTAAAAACAATTTATATTTCAACCTGCCCTGCAGTGAGTCATGATGTTTTACATGCCTCTATATGTGTGCATGAACTCCTAGAATGTGCCCCAGTATTTTCTGCTTAAGAAACTCTTAACCCTTGTACATGACCTGGCATTTGCCGTCTGAAGATTCAGGGACCCCCTGGCCCCTCTGTTCTGAATATATTGAGTAAAAATGGCTGCCTGGGGCAGGATGTCCTACGCGTCTATTCTGGTGAGAGGAGAATTTACCACTGACACTGTTCAGACTTGTTAGTACATGGTGACAATAAAGATGAGTATCTTTTAATTGACATTGTAATTATTTAGTTCTTTAGGAACAATGCACCCACTTTCTCTCTGTTTCCAGGTAGACCCCACCACATCCCACCATGGGTATGCCAGCACAAGGCCACATACTAAGTGCCCACTAGGTGTCTGCCAGACACAGAGCCAAGTGTTCTGTGTCAGCAGATCAAGCATGCCAAATCTCAAAATCTGAAATCTAAAATACTTCAAAATTTGAAACTTTTGAGCACCAACATGACACTTAAAGGAAATGATCATATTCCACATCCAAAAAATTCCAAAATCTGAAACACTTCTGGCCCCAAGCATTTGGGATAAAAGACACTTAATCTACATTACTCCTGGTTTTGAACTAAAGAATGTTCTTGACTTCAGCCATGATTGCACATCATGAATTCTACAATTTTAGTAAATGTCAAACAGAGTCATTATTTGTTTAAAAATTAACTCCCACTAGATTCTGAGTTTCTCAAGAGTAGGTACTACGTCTTACTTGGTTTAGGCTTCAAAAATCTAGCAGAATGCCTGGCAGAGCACTGGGGTTCAGCAGATGTCTATTCATTATCTTATCATTGTTAGTAGTTGAGAACATTCTGGGTAATTAAATTGAACAGAAGGACTAAAAAAAGGCAGCCCCTTGGAATTACTTTTTTGATTACAAAACAAAAAGCTCTCTAACCATAGCACATTAAGCAACATTCCTATTTTAATACCTAACAAAGTACAATCAGTTACAGTTAGGTTTCCTTCTCATATGCAATTATGTTTTCTGAGATCTCAATTTATAAGAGATCAGCAGTGTCAGACTGAGGCCATCACATCAAATGTAATTCAGCCTGCTTACAAAAATACATTTACAGAGTTCTGTCAACATTTGTCACCAATTCAGAGAGACATGACACCCTTAGCTGAATTCCCACAAAAATGGTAAATGAAGAGAAATATAAGCCAGTATCTTCCCAGTGCTGTTAGAAAAACATGGGAATTAAAAGAAACATTTGAGCAACTCATCACTGTAGCATAGCTGGGGCACCATTGAGATGGGGGGGCGTGAGCCAGACTTACAACAGCCTGCCATATCTGCTTTTAGAAAATTATATTTTTCAGTGAGCAGAGATAGACTGGTTTGAGCAGAGGGGCATAATTCCATTTAGTCTATAAGGATTTATTGCAGATCATGATAACAAAGGTAAGAATTTGAGTTTATTCATCCCAGAAACACACAAAGCAATGAAATTTCAAACAAAACAGAAGCCACTAATACACCCTGGAGTCACTCTCCATGCTTTTCCAAATATTTGAGAAGGAAATCACTTGTTCAGTGAGACTTTAACTGTCTGAGCTACCTAGAATGTGTGTGCACATCAGTGTGTGAAACCACAGTGGACCCTGAACACATGGGGGTTAGTGGTACTGATGCTCACACAGCTGAAAATTTAAGTTTAATTTTTGACTCCTATGATCTTAACTACTAATAGCCTACTGTTTACCAGAAGTCTTGCCAACAACATAAACAGTCAGTTATCATATGTTTAGTATGTTTTATGTATTACATACTGTATTCTTACAATAAAGTAAGCTGAAAAAAAGGAAATGTTATTTAAGAAAATCCTAAGAAGAGAAATACATTTACTGTTCGTTAAGCAGAAATGTCTCATTATAAAGGTCTTTATCTTCCTTGTCTTCAATTTGAGCAGAGGGTGAAAAGAGGGAGGGGTGGTCTAGATGCCTGTGGGGGCAGAGGTGGAGAAGGTGGTTGGGGAGACAGGAGAAGCGGGCACAGTCGGTGTAACTTTTATGGAAAACCATCTGTGTATAAGTGGACTCGTGCAGTTCCAACTCACGTTGTTAAAGGGTCACTTGCATATCACAAACACAACTTTAAGGCAAGTCCTTAGACATTTAGGCTTTAGGAAGACTGGGGTTGTAAGCTCCATTCTGTTGTCTGACTCTAGAACAGGATGTTGGCATGCATGGCATTAACACAGGCATGACGACATATATTGAGACCGTGTAACGCCCTGGATCTTTAGAGATGATAACTGAGTCTTCTGTTAGGAGCAAAAGCAAGATGAGACTTAGGTCACCATGAAAGTTTTCAGACAGACTGTTTTATGGTCTGTTATTTTATTTCTAAGAAACACAGTCAACAGTGCCCTTTCTGATTCACCTGTGCAAGTTGCAACTTACTCGGTTGCTAGGAGGGCTTCATTTGTTTTCCTCTATGTGGACTTTAGGTTTCTTAATTTTTATGTGCTCAAAACTTTCATAATGACCCACATAGCATAAAGGATCTCTAAATTGGACTTTTGAAGGGGAAAAGAACTTGTGGAGAACCAGAAACCAGTTCATTCATAAGTTACACAAGTCTTTACTATTTTTTTAAATAGCACACTTGCAGTCACAAAAAAAAGACTGAGTTAGAAGCTACATAATTCCACTCTAGTTTAGTACCCAAGGTGCTGTAAGGGAAATGAAAGTGGAACCACTGACATCTAAGTGTGATATAAAAGCTATCATATGCCTTCTGCTGACTAATTCTGACTCTGCAAATGAGAGCCCAGAAATGCGTGTGCCCTGTGTGTAGACACCAGCAGGCACAGGTGTACTCAAGGTCTATCAAGGGAAAAATGTTTAGGTAAAGGCATGGTTTTCCTTGGGGGTGTTCCACACAGCATTAAGCCAAAGCAAGGATAAGAAAGAGGGTGGAAAGGGAGTTAAAATAAACACCTAGAAATGACAGACCAGAGAGAAAATCCCAGAGACCACCAAGTCCAAACCTTTGACATCAGGTGCTGCTAATCCTGCATATTGACAAAAAATAATTTCACTTTAATTCTCATCTATCTTGGAATCATTCTACCAACCTCAGTAATCTATTCTAATGACATGCTTCAATATCTAGATCAGTGGTTCTCAACCTGTGGATCGCGACCCCTTTGTAACAATGAAAATATCGTTGCATTAGGAAAGTTGAGAACCTCTGGTCTAGATTAAAGAAACCCATTTAACTGATACATGAAATTAATACTGAATGTTTATGGTCAGAGGTAGAATAGTAACGTAGGAAGAAGCTTTCAATGGAAGTGTTAAATCCCTAATTCTGATTTCTCAAAGATTAAATTTAATCCTTTCTTATAGAGCAACCATTAAAAGCTAATAAAGAAAGTCTGCAAGTGTAATAACGATAAATATATTTCTTAAGTACCCAGATTGTCTCAGTGTTCATATGAAGTTAAAAAGAAAATCTTTGCAATGATATTTTATAACTGCCCTTCTCTAACATCCTGAATACATAAAGAGGCCATAAAAAGACATTACTTTTGCATTATTATTTCTCTTTTCTCTGGAATATTAGGCCCTTGAGAAAAAGAATGTAAATTAATTATACCATTTATAAGTTTATATATGACTCAGGATGACGGAAGCTTTACATTTTCTTAAAGGGTTCTCAGGCTGTGTTTTATATTTAGAAGCTTTATGCTACTAAAATAAATTCTTCTCGATAATTAAGAGTTAATCAGGCATTCACAGGATGTGTTTAGCTGCGGGAAGACAGTCCTTGCCAATTTAGGTCTGGAGTTATGATTGAAGCTGCAAGGATACTGGGCTTCCTGCTGCAGAGGGGCAGGCATTGCAGTGGGGAGCCTGGAGATCACCAGCCCTGGGCGCCCCTGAGGGCTCCAAGGCAGAGAGACCCGGCAAAGCACAACTAACCTATCTGTGCTGCTAGCGCCCCCTTGTTATAGAGAACTGCTTGTTTGCTTGCTCTCCTCTTTCCCGCAAGACACATATACGTGTTGCTTACTTTTTAGAAATAGGCTTCACTTCCAGAATCAGTATTGGGAATTCATGATAATCAATCTTAAATGTACAGGAAACAAACAAACAAAAATGTATGGGAAACTACATCACCCTGCTCCTAAGGCTCTTGAACTCCACCTGGGATAAACCCATGGTCCGTGAGTTTTCCATTCCCTAAATAAACTCACTCAGGCCTCCCTGTGCCTCCTTCCCATGCCTGGAATCTTCGTCCTCCACTTTGAGGGCTGCCCCTCACTTATCTGTCAGGCTTCAGTCTAAGTGTCATCTCCTCCTTTCCCCCTCAGGTCCAAATTAAGACCTTGTTTTCCTCCCTCTTTGCCCTCCATACATTCCTTCATTGTACTTTAATCTGCATGGTGAACGTCCAGCTCTCCAGAAGGCTGCAACTCCAGCCGGCAGGGCTAGCACCGTCCCTCTCAACCACAGTCAGCACTCATTACAGACCTGGACTATTGTGAATGTCAAGGAACACACCTGATTGATTGATTAGTAATTTCATTGATGGAAGAAGACACCTGGTAGAGCAAAGTCTGAGGAGAAGCAGGTACCTCCCCACAGGGGGCCCAGCCTGTTTTAGGGGTACAGTGTTGACCTCTGCTGGGAGCATTCTGTTTCTCACAGGGTATGCTCTCCAAGGGCCTAACCCTACACAACCCCTGGCACGTGATGGGTATTCTAGCAACATTTTTGAGTGAATGAATAAACCTCATCAGATACAGTATCATACTAATCTTCTCAAAGAAATACAAGGCGGGGAAAAAACAACATGAGGGAATCAGTATATTAATGTTTACAATTTTCAAGGAATAAAAACATTCCTTTGTTTCTTTTAAGCATCATGCACACAAAATTCTGTTTCTTTCCCAACCAAAATTATATAACATGGCCTTTATGTTCTTACTGTGCTATTCTGGTTTTTTTATTCCTTCATTTTCTAAAACATTTTAAATCATTAATACATCTGGAAATTCATTTGATACAAAGTCTAACTCTGTTTTTAATTTTTTTACTTCAGGTTAACATGAGGGTACAAACAACCAGGTCACAATATTTGAATTTGTTAGGTAGAGTCCCTCTTGTTCTTGTGTCCTGCACACAAATGGTGTACCATACAGCCCTACTTTCTGTCCATTAAGCAGGAGCACCCAAAACTCCCCATTCCCTCTCCCCTTTTTCTTGCTCCTCTCCCCCCAACTTGAATGGAAATGAGCTTTTATCCTATGTGTACATGATTAGATCATCTACTGGCTTCATACTAAAATTGAGTTCATTGGATATTTGCCTTTCCATTCTTGTGATACTTTACTAAGAAGGATGTGTTCCAACTCCATCCAGATTAATACAAAAGATATAAAGTCTACATCTCTTTTTGTAATAGCTAATAATATACCATGGTTACCAATAGTATACCATATACCACAGTTTGTTAATCCACTCCTAGGCTGGTGGGCATTTAGGTTATTTCCACATCATGGAGATTGTAAATGGAGCTCCAGTAAGCAATGTAGGGCAAATGCTTTTATGACAAAGTAATTTTTTTTTTCTTCTAGGCAGATGCCTAGTAGCGGAATTGCAGGGTCAAATGGAGATCTAATTTGACTTCTTTGTGGATTCTCCATGCTTCTTTCCAAAAAGGCCTTATGAGTTTGCAGTCCCAGCAACACTGTAAAAGTGTTCCCCTCTCTCCACATCCACGCCAGCATCTGGAGGTTTGGGATTTTGTGATGTGGGTTAATTAATCTTACTGGAGTTAGATGATATCTCAGGGTGGTTTTCATTTGCATTTTTCTGAAGATTAGGGATGATTAGCATTTTTTAATATGTTTATTAGTCATTCTCTATCTTCCTCAGAGAAAGTTCTATTCATATCTCTTGTCCAGCAATATATAGGATTCTTTGGGGTTTTTGTTGTTGTTGTTGTTGTTGTTGATTAATTCAAGTTCTCTACAGATCATTGTTATCAAACCTTTGTCAGAGTCATAACATGCAAATACCTTTTCTCATTCTGAAGGTTGTCCATTTGTTTGATTATTGTGTCCTTACCTGTGCAGAAGCTTTTCAGTTTGATTAAGTCTGGTTTGTTTATATTTCTTGTTGTTGTAATTGCCATGGAAGACTTCTTCATAAGATCTTTGCCCAGATCAATATCCAAGATTTTTTCTTACAACTTATTCTAGGATTTTTATCATTTTATGCCTTATATTTAAATATTTTATCCCTCTTAAATCAATTTTTGTAAGTGTTGAAAGGTATAGGTCCAGCTTCAGTCTTTTATACATGTGGTCATCCAGTTCTCCCAACATCATTTATTAAATAGAGATTCCATTCCCCAGGAAATGGAAATGGGGAAACGTGTGCTTTTGTTTGGTTTATCAAAGATCAGATGGCTATAAGATGTCTCTATTTTTGTGCCAATACCATGCTGTTTTGATCACAGCGGACTTGAAATATCCTTAAGTCTGGTAGGGTGGTGCCTATGGCTTTGTTTTTATTACTAAAAATTGTCTTGGCTATACAGGGTATTTTCTGGTTCCATACAAAATGAAGAACTTTTTTTTTCCAGTTCTTCAAAGCATAATGTTGGTATTTAAATGGGGATTGCAATAAATCTGTAGATTGCATTGGGTAGTAATGACATTTTAACAAGGTTGATTCTTCCCAGCCAAGAGCACAGTATGTTCTTCCATTTCTTAGTGTCTCTGCTATTTCTTTTCTTAGAGTTTCATAATTCTCTTTGTAGAGGTCCTCCACCTCTTTTGCTCAGTATTTTCCTAGGTATTTCATTTTCTTTGAAGCTACTATGAAGGGAATTGTGCCTTTGATTAACTTCTCACTTGGCTTTTATTGGCATAAACAAAGGTTACTGATTTGTGGACACTGATTTTATACCCTGAGACATTACTGTATTTCTTGATCACTTCTAGAAGTCTTGTGGTTGAGTCTCTGGGGTTCTCTAAATATAAGATCATATCATCAGCAAAGTGTGAGATTTTGACCTCCTCTGCCCCCAATTGGATGCCTTTTATATCCTTTGATTGCCTGACTGCATTGGCTAGAATTTCCAGAACTATGTTGAATGGTAGTGGCGATAGAGGACATCCTTGTCTGGTTCCAGTTCTAAGTGGAAAAGCTTTCAGTTTTATTCCATTCAGTATATTAGCTGTGGGTTTATTGTAGATGACTTCAATCTGTTTAAGAAATGTGCTGTCTATGCCTGTATTCTTAAGTGTTCTTGTTAGAAAAGGATGCTGTATTTTGTCAAATGCTTTTTCTGCATCTATTGAGAGGATGATACAGTCTTTGTTTTTGCTTCTATTGATGTGGTGAATTAGGTTTATGGATTTGTACATGTTAAACTAGCCTTTTATCCCTTGGATGAGGCCTACTTGATTGTGATATATAATTTTTTAATGTGTAGCTGTAATCTATTGGCTAAGATTTTGTTGAGTATTTTTGCATCTATATTCATTAGTGAAATAAGTCAGTAGTTTTCTTTTTAGTTGGGTCTTTTCCAGGTTTTGGTATCAGAGTAATGTTTGCTTCATAGAACTTGTTGGTGAAGGTTCCTTCCTTCTCAATGTTCTGCAATGTGGGGATAAGCTCTTCTTTATAGGTTTGATAGAATTCTGGCCATCTGGTCCAGGGCATTTTTTTGTTGGAAAATTTTTTATTTTTTCTTTTATCTCAGTGCTTAATAGTGGTCTATTCAAGAGACCTATTTCTTCCTGGTTATGTCTAGAGAGAGGGTATGATTCCAGGTATTGGTCCATTTCCTCCACATTGTCAAATTTCTGGGCATATAGTTTCTGGTAGTAGTCAGAGATAATCTCTTGTATCTCTGTGATATCTGTTGTTATTTATCCTTTTTCATTTTCTCATTGAAGTTATTAGAGATGTTACTTTTCTATAACTAGTTAGTCTGACCAACAGTTTATCAATTTTATTTACTTATTTGAATAAGTAATGTTTTGCGGGGATATGGTCTAATTTGGAGTATGTTCCATGGGTTGATAAGAAGAACGGATGCATTCTGTATATGTCTACTAAGGCCACTTGTTCTAGGATTGCATTTAAGTGACTTGTATCTTTGTTTAGTTTCTGTTTAGAGGATCTGTCCAGTTCTGCCAGAGGGGCATTAAAGTCCTTAGCAATTATGCTGTTATAGGATATCAAATTGCATAGACCAATCAAGGTCTGTTTCATGAATCTGGGAGCATTTTGGTTGGGTGTGTAAATATTTAGAATTAAAATGTCCTCTTGTGATGTTGTTCCCTTGGCCAGTATGAAGTGACCATCTTTGTCTTTCTTAACTTAAGCAGCTTTAGATCCACTTGTATCTGAGAATAAGATTGCAACTCTGTCTTTTCCTCTGATTTCCATTTGCCTAAAATGTTATTTTCCATCCCTTTACCCTGAGTCTTAATTTGTCCTTCAAGGTTAAGTGTGGTTCTTGGAGACAGCATATGAACAGTTTGTGCTTTTTTTATTCACTGGCCAGCCTGCCTCTTCAGTGGGGAATTGAAGTCATTAACATATATTGAGAGAACTGATAAGTGATGTGGAATTCTGTTCATCTTAGAATAGTCCATTGCTTCGTTTTATCCTTTGCCCCATTGTGGAAGCTAGGTTTTGTCCTTTACTTACTACAAAGTAAACACCCACAAATTAGTGGTTTGTGGTAGTCCAGTGTGATGTTGAGTGTGAGAATAGGTCTACATATTTCCTGTAGAGCTGGTCTTATTGTGGTGAATTTTCTCAATGTTTGCTTATCAGTAAAAGATTTGATTTCTTAATTGATTTTGAAGGTTTGTTTCTCAGGATACTGAATTCAGGGCTAAAAATTGTTTTGTTTGAGGTTAGAGGTAGATGACCATGCTCTTCTGGCTTGGAATGTTTCATTTGAAATGACTGCTTATTGCCCTGATGAATCTGCCCCTGTAGGTCAATTGGCACTTACTCCTGGCTGCTTGCAAATTTTTCTCTTTTGTCTTGACTTGGACAAATTCAAACTTCCTAATTGTTAGAATTTTTTTTTTAAATACTCCTCCAACTACTGAGCAGTTTTATGTTCAAGAGTTTCTCCCTCTTTTTGAGGAAAAATGGACATATTTTATTTTCACATCAAATTAGGTTTATCAGCAGTTTAGGGAGAATCCCAGCAGGTGCTTCGATGAACACTCTGTGGCTTGCTGGAATCTGAGGTTGGCATCTGACCATTACTGACCAATGCTGGCTGGGGTTGGCCCATGCTTCTCCAGGCCCCTCTCTGCATCTTCTGCTTTAAGCAGAGGTGCCTAGATTTCACTTTTCTTTTTTCCTGTGGCAGTGTAAACTTGGCTTCACTGCCAATGCCCTGCTGCTATTTCCTGCCTTGTAGAAACTGACACAGGAAGGTAAGTGTCCCACTGGACTAGAAGAGATCAGGTAGAGTATGAGCAGCGCTTGGTAGAAAGGAGAAGAAAATGAGCAGAAGAGAAAGTGCAGAAAGTAATAGCAACAGAGAGAATAATTAACAAAGCAGGCTTCCAACTGACAAGCTATTTTTCTAATAGATGAGCCCTAAGTCACTTAGAATGTGAAATGCACTTATGCATATGAGCATCATAACACATGATGACTAACATTACTCTGCTAACACAGTTCATGCTTCAAACTGTTTTAGTCACTTTGAATTAAAGAAGCTTTGGAAAGTTTTCCTAGTTTCTAACTACCTACCAAGCTAGCCCCCTTTTTTTAATGTGGTGATAAAGGGGTGGTAAAGAATATATTTTTCTTCTGCTAGCCATGGCAAAAATGAGCCTTTTGCACCCAAAGAAGAGAAATCAGACAATGCCTTCCATGACACATTCCTTTAAGTAGCACTGTATATGCATGCACATTTCCACAGGTTTTTTACATGAGGTTTGAATTAAGCCTTATGAAAATTTTATGAAATAGGTTATTCAATTAATTACCTATTTACAAATTTTTAAAACTGTAAGACATATACTTTCATTATAAGGGATCACCAACTGCCTAGCACAATGCATGAAAAGAGACATAAAATAAGGTGGAAAATGATAAAATTTCAGAAGCCTGGGGAAAAGGAGAAGGATGCACTTACAGAGTATTTACTGCCTGCCAAGGACAATGCTAAAAGCTTTATAATTCTTATGTTGATTAATTCAATATTTAATAAACCAAACCCTGATTACCAATAACAAAGTTAAATCATGATGGATAAGTGCATTTAATATGTAACAGAGTCAGGATTTGAGCTCACCCAGTCTTGTCCAAGAGCCTGCTCTCTGGGCCATGACACTATAATAATTTTCTCCTAAAATTCCCAAAAACTTTCTGCTGAGAAAATCCTAATCACATGTAAAGGACTGGGAGCCAAAAGGACATCAGACTTTTTAACAGCAGCATTGGAAGTTGGAAGACAATGGAATAATGGGTTAGAATTCTGCAAGAAAAATGTTTACAACCTGGCAGGCTACACTGTCCTAACTACCCATTAAGTGAAAAGCAAAGCAAAACAAAACACTTGGAGACAGAAGAGGTCTCATAAAATTTCTTTCTCAGTACCCCTTCTCTGAAGTGACTGAAGGATGTACTTTATTCCAAAAGAGAGAAGAAATGAGAGAAAAACTGCAGGAGGTTTCAGAAGGCTGCCTGGGAGGGAGGATGGCACTAATAGATTAGCTGACAGGTTTGTCTGTGTGGAAAAATGGAATAAGAGACAGTTTACATAGCCATTGAGAGGCTAGCAAATATAAAAACAAATAATTAAATAAACATCTAATCATGGCATACTACTATATTCAGAAGTGAATAACATACAGACTTAATAGTAAAAATAAATAAAAACCTGCATATATGTTCAAAAAATATTAAAATAATTTTGGGAGAAAAGGAAAAGTATTGATGCATAAGGGAAAATAATAGAAATAAATCCTTATCTTTCATAATGGAAAGCCAGTAGATTAAACAAGTCTAAAATACCAAGAAGTAACAGACCATGCATATGATCATTACTTTGAAGAATAACGATAAGTACCAGAAGAGATTTCTAACATGTAGGAAGTAATTTCTTCTGGGCAGGGGAATAAGAGTGGCATAAAGTAGAGTTGACAGGGGTCCACTGCTCTCATCCCAGCTTTTCTATTTGATTTTTAACACTATGTGTTATTTTGATATAAATGAAAACTACATTATAAAAAGCAGTATCTTTCAGAATGTATCTATCACCTGTGAAACCAGTCTTTCTGAAAAATGATAGACAAGATTTGCTAAAATGCAATGTAAATCTCATGTAAGAATTGCAAATTTGGAACTCACCTCAGAATTAGTTTCATAATAGTGAATTTTATCAAATTATAATTTAAATGAGATTTTCTTTTCTTTTCTTTTTTTTTTTGAGACAGAGCCTCAAGTTATCCCTCTGGGTAGAATGCCGTGGCATCACAGCTCACAGCAACCTCCAACTCCTGGGCTCAAGCGAGTCTCCTGCCTCAGCCTCCCAGGTGGCTGGGACCACAGGCGCCTGCCACAACACCCGGCTATTTTTTGGCTACAGCTGTCGTTGTTTGGCGGGCCAGGGCTGGATTTGAACCCGCCACCTTAGGTGTATGTGGCTGGCACCTTAGCCACTGAAGCCACAGGCGCCGAGCCTAAATAAGATTTTCAATGGATGGGCTTTATAATTTATATAATCATTTATTCATTTATTCTAATGTATCAAAAAATTATAGCTTAAGTTTTCAGTAAACAGCAAGCTTTTCGGTACTACACACAGGCAATCAATATTTACTGAAATATTCAACCATGTACTCAATATCAATTCCACATTTAATTTTGTAATTTCATTTTATATGCATATGCAACCAATTGGATATGCTTAACCAATGAAACATAAAATTAGTTGTAAGCTTCTCGCTTATGGTCTAAGCCTTTTACTTCTTTGTATTTCCCCCAGGCTGGGCACAGTGCCCTGCCTACATTACCATGTGTATAACAATCATGACTCCTCCATTCTACCCACAGGTTTATTTACCAGATCAGAAGTTCTTTGATGACAGAAAGCACATCTTAGTCATTCTGTGTTGTTGGCTCACAGGGTTGGCATCATGCAGGAACTCAATAATTATCTTCAGAATGAATGAACAATATATTCATAAACATTTACTGAGTGAGCAAGCAAGTATACAAGTAAACTCCAATAGTGTACTTACACTTTGTCTCAATATTTTTTAACTCCATTAAAATTCATTTTTATGGTAAAAATGTAGTCATGAAATCAGATCACTTCAATTTTTCTTAAAGTCTTAAAAGCCAGAATTACAGTAGGACCTATAAGCGGACTACCCAAGGGACTGTAACAAACTAGTCAACATAAGGAGGTGGTCAACATAAGGAACTAGGCCTATTGAACTAACAGTACAGTGCTGACCACCTCTACATGTTAACCAGTTTGTTATAGTCCCTGGGGTGGCCAACCTATAGAGGTTCTACTGTATTATGGAAATTTGACCTTGGAGGACCAAATGAAAATGTGATCCAACCTCTTTGTTTGCATTTCAAAATAAAACAATTCCTCGGGAAAGTTTTTAGATAAGACAACTTACAAACAGATTAGATTTTTTACTGTTTTACAAGAAGGTCAACTGATGAAGTCCTTTGTCTAGATTCATCATTGTAATTCAGAAAAATAGATTTCTTTTATTGTTGTAAAATTACAGTGTTCCTTTAACATTTAGTCTTGGAAATTCCATACTAGGAACATTAATATAACTCAGTTATGTCCACATGACCACCATTCATTTGACTGCTGAGCTCCTCTTAGTTCAAATGTTGGTTAAAAAGCACACTGCAGTTAGACTGGGATAAAGTTTACTTTAAATAAATTAGTTTCAGAGGTAAAGAACTAAATTGACTAAAAACTGTTTGTTCCAATTTGCAGCTTTCAACTTCAGTCGTAATACTGATTTCCACCTATCACAGTCTGAATCAAATGTATACCACCTTCTACCAGGTAGAAATACATGTTCAAAGTATGCAGAAGGGAAAGTAAAAGGATACACACGTGCCAGATTTAGAGTCTGTTCCAGTGAATACCATGTGATGATAAAGTGATGATATGTAAATTAAATGCAGTTTAGCGAGCACACCTTGTGAGCATCCCTATATGCCAGGCCCCAAGGTAACAGGGAAGACCAGCAAGCACAGGTGGACACGGAGCTCAGTCTACCCTTGACACCAGTAGCTACAGCTGGAGAGCCACAGAAGAGAGACTTGAGGGCAGCAGGGAAGCTCATCAGGTTTGGGTAGTAATGGAAAGACTCCTGGGGGGACTAATTTTACACAGAGACTTGAAGGATGAGTAGCCTGGTACTCACCTGGTAAAGCAGGAGGAACAATATCTCCAGTCAAAGCAATGGCAGAGGGAGAGTGTGGTGTGTTTGAGAACCCTGAAGAATGCCCAGAATCTATTGTGGTGAGTTTGTTTTAAACTGGGGATGAAAGCCTTATAGTGTTAGCACGAGAACATGGCATGTTGGACTTCACATGCCCTCCTGTAGCTGTGGTCATGCGACTCTTCTGGGTAATGATGATGCAGACACAGCCGGAGAGCCACATGCAGATTGTATATCAGATGCCCACCTGGACTGAGATTAGCATGAGTAACAGAAAGACCAGGTTGGATATGAATGAGATGACCCACAAGCCATAAAATCAGTGGGACCCAAGTTACATCCCTGGACTTTGCTGGGCTTCAGTTTCTCCTTGTGTAAAACAGTAAGATAGGATGATATGATCTCTAAAGACAGGGACAGCACAGAAACCTCATCTTAGCTGCCAGTTCCAACTGATTAGGAATGTCTTCCGCTGGCCCAGTTCTAGTATTCCCAGTTAGTCATGTCTGCTCTGGAGCCAGTAAGTCCCAGCAGTGGTGTGCTGGACACCTGCTAGTCAGTCCTGCTCTGCCTCAGTTTCCTAGTGACAATACTCTGTGTTACTATATGCAAAAGGACTTGAGCACAGCTTTCATGTGGAAAGTAGTGTGGCCAGCCTGAGTTTTCTATGCCTGTTTTGTTGCTGGTATAAGAAATGAAGGATGAGATCCCTAAAACACAGAAGGCCCAGAAGAAGAGGCAAGAAATCTCAGCGCAGGGATGGCACTAGAATGGGTACATCGGCTTACATCTTTTCACACAACCCCACTTTAAATTTCGCATCTTTGAATTTTCCTTCTAACACACATAATTTTGAAATCAAGTCTGTTTATCGTTACGGGCCTAGTTTGCCAAACTTGTGATTCCAGGCTAGATTTCATGTTTTTTACAAACAGCCGGCATAGGCAAGCAAGAAACATCCCCACAGCCTCTGCCTGAGCCTGTGTGCGCGACTGTGGGCGTCTCCTGGCCTGTGTCAACAGGATACCCGGAGCTGCCCTCCGAGAGGGGGATCAGACAAAAACACCTCACTTTACTTGTTCTCGAATCGTGTACTAAAAAGTCCATGCAGGCTTTAAAAAGGTAAATGGTTCTAATTTAATTGGGGTTCTATTGGATTCCAAGTGGAAAACAATCACACCAGTAAAAGCCCCCAGTTGTTACCTGCCCTCTCTTATCTCTTTCCTTGTTGAATTCTACACTCCACACCGCCACAATGAGGGGAGCCCAATCCATCTCATTTTCCTTTCCTTTAGTGTGACAAGTTCTCTTTCCCTTCCCCCAGGTATTTAAATATGTAGTTATAAATACAGGTGCAAGCATGGGCACAGGCACGGGTCTGCACACAGAGGCAGGTGTGGGTGCAGACAGAGGCGTGAGCACAGACCCAGACGAGGCTGTGGGTACAGACACAGATACGGGTGTAGGTAACGGCAAAGGCAGAGGTGAGTAAAGGTGAAGATATGGATACAGGTGTTGATATAGGCATAGGTAAGGACACAGCTGTCGACATAGTTAATGGGATAGGTACAGGGATAAAGGTTTGGGTAAAGGTGACGTGTGGATATAGGTATCGGTATAGGAGTAGGCCAAGGTCTAGGTGCTGGTACAGGCTTAGGTCTATGTCTGGTTCTAGGCAGAGACACAAGTACGGCTATAGCTATAATGATACAGACAAGCAAAGCCCCAAGTTAAAGGTTTTTACTTCAAATCTCCATCAACTAACTTATCAATAATGTCCAAATAATAAACAGCCCACTACTTTCACCAAAACTTCATCTTTGAAAGGTTTTTAATGAAAGGGAAATGTGAGCTTAACACTGCAGAAGTGGAAACTGTGGTTTTCCATGGGGCTGTTCTATGAACCCATAAGCAGGCCCCTGCTAGGGCAGGGAGAGAGATCTACATGTGGGCGTAAAATGTACAGGGTACCGTAAGTGCAACTATTTTGTGTCTATCTTTTCTCAGATTTTATAACACTGATAATAATTTGCCCTTAAGTGGGAATTAAAATTACACAGAACATTAAAAAACAAATGCAGCCTGATCCTTAAGGCAGGCCCCTCTTTTTATAGATGAGAACAGTAGGTCTCCATGGGCAGAGCCATCTGAGCTACCTTCCTGCACTTCTAAGCCCCGTGCTGGCTGCAGGCCCATGAGGCCATATTTCCCCACTAAACAAGCCACAGTTTTCCTGCTTTGCCTATTTTGAATTAAGTCAGCCCCTCACAACCAACAGATGCTCCCTGAAGAAACGCTCACTGTTCCGACAGCACCCGTGGCTCTTCTGCATCTTCATTTTCTTAATTACTTCCCCCCTTTCCCTGTGCCTGGCTGAGTCTAGTACATTCCTTCCAGTCAGCAAACCTTGGTGCCCTCCACCCCCACCTTTGTGCCTGGACGTGGAGACAACTAGGTAACTTGCTTAACAACCGAGGAGGTTCAGTTCTTGCAGCCGTGGCACACAGGACAGCATAGCTATAATCTGCGACCAGCAATCTTCAATGGGTCTGAAAATGGGGATAAATCAGTCCTTCTCCCATCTATTCAAGCACAGAGCAAGGAATAGCAAAGCAAGGGAAGACTTAGCAGGAAAATTCCCACAAGACTTTTTATCTAGGAGAAATCTATTTCTCATCTAAAGCTCTGGAATTGTCCCAATAACCAAGCTATGATGCGATCATGGCCAGAGACAACCACAGGAAGTCGATCAAGTGGAGTTACAGGTGTATGTCCAGGTGAGCAAAGAAGTTAAAGAAAATGCCCGAACATGGTAGCCTCTGCTCTGTCCCAGCATTTATGAAGAAGTCCAGTGACGTATTCCTTAGACCTCAGCCAGCATGAGCTGGAGCAGCACAATCTTCAAGCATGAATGATACAAGTTAATCATTTCTATGATACCAATAACCAATTCATATCATTATATGACATACTCCTAGTTCACCCTACTCAACTTTCTTGTTCCAGGAACATATGCATTCCAAGGTACACATTCTCTTTTTTTTTATTGTGGTAAATTAACATAAGGTACCATTTTCCATGCATCAGTGTGCAGTTTTTTGGCACAAAGGACATTCACATGTTGTATACTCTGGGTTATAGTATGTCTGCCTCTGCTTTCTTGCTTTTATTTATTTATTTAATTTAATTTAATTTATTTATTTTTGAGACAGAGTCTCACTTTGTCACCCTTGATTGAATGCCATGGCATCATAGCTCACAGCAACCTCTAACTCTTGGGCTCAAGCGATTCCCTTGCCTCAAGCTCCTGAGTAGCTGGGACTACAGGCGCCCGCCACAACGTCTGGATATTTTTTAGAGACAGTCTCGCTCTGGCTCAGGTTGGTTGAGAACCCGTGAGCTCAGGCAATCCACCTGCCCCGGCCTCCCAAGTGCTGGATTGCAGGCGTGACTTGCTTTTGTTTTTATAGAGTGGCATCTTACTGACCTCTCAGTTCCCGCTGATGATACTCCTTGTTCTTGAGGATGGGGTGTGAGATCCACATCCAGGGATGATGCTTGCGGAGCTGAGGGAGTATGTAATGTGCCACGAAGCCCACGGAGCCCGCCAGGGCAAACAGCACAATGCTGAGGAACGGCTGCAATGGAAATGGGCAGAATCTCACTAGTTAGCCTAGAGGACGTGGGGAGGGATGCACAGGGATAATACAGGACACCACTGTCTTCCTCCTTGTTCCTCCCAAAGAACAGATAGCCAGACTCAACTCTTGTTTCAGTCCTCTAGAGCAGGTGTCCTCAAACTATGGCCCGCGGGCCACACGCAGCCCACCTAGGACATTTATCCGGCCTGCCGGGTGTTTTTGCCTCCGCTGCCTGTCCCGCTTAGCAGCCAACTCATCCCAGGGTTATAGTCCGGCCCTCCAGTGAACTGGCCCCCTGTTTAAAAAGTTTGAGGACCCCTGCTCTAGAGACTGGTTCATGTGCTGGGAACCACTAGGGTGAGCATAGAGAACCAGCCTGCAGAAGTACAGAGGCCAAGAGAATTCTGCCCACTGCATACATTATTATATATATATGTTTTATAAGGAGAGGTGGAGAATAGCAAATGTAGCTAACAGACATTTCTTCATGGAAAGGGGAGTTGCAAATGTACAATATTTTGTCATAGAGACAGCAACTGTCTGTAAAACCACAAGCCAGAAATCCCATCTAGAGCTCTCCACTCTGTTCTTCTAAATGAAACTTGTGTTCCAGTAATCCTTTTGGCTCCATGGCCTCTGTCCCACCCGGGATACAGTAACACACCTCTCTTCTTACTCAGGCACCAGCGGTGTCTTGCACTACTAACTGCCCTCACAGCGGATTACACCAGATGTCCTATCACTCGTGCAAACGAAACAACTCACCAGACGGCAGAAAGGGGGACGGGGAGACCCACGGAAACCCATCTGTGCTGTGGACTAAATCAAATCGGGAACACAACTCTTCACAGCACGTGGATATATTCCTCAAACCTCTCAAGGGGCATTTTGTTTCCTTCTTCCCCCTCAACGGTCTTGCAATACCCTGAGGCATCACAGCAGCTTTGTTGCCGAGGGAGAGTAAGGACACGGGAAGAGCTGAGCGGGTACGTACTCGTAATGACAGAAACACAGTGCTGGCACTGACTGCAAACGAGAGGACAGCGGCGACCGCGCAGACGAGGAGATCAGACTTCAACATGTCCTTCTGGAAAGAGAGAGCCAGCAGTGAAGTCCACTCTGCTTTGTTTCTTGCAGCCAGTCCAGTGACCAGGTGACCAGACCTGCCCCCGGGTAGACTGCTCTCTCGGCCCATGGACTGCCTGACACTCCCTGGCAGCACACCTCAGATGGCTGTTCACAGAAGACTAGGGCACTCTGCAAGGTCAGCACACACGTGCTAACCATGAAAAGGTTAAGAAAGTTTCCCTGCATGTATAAGAGGCAAGAGGTTTTTTTCTACAGACCCAGATTAGATAAAGATGCCCAGAGAGCTCCCCAAAGGGACCTGAGCCTGAACTTAAAGGGCTGATAAAGGACGAGAGAATGGCAATCATCTCTATTTGGCTTTAGGGTGGCTTGGATTTTAACATGCCACAGAGCCTGGGTAAACCAAACAGAGACCTCTGATACTTTTCTTCTTGCTGTGGACCAGACTGGGTTTTACATTTTAATTCATAAGTCAGATCAAGTAAAGACCATTTCCAAATTATATAAATAAACGCACATATTCATTAGTGTACACATTCTATGCAGAAAATGAAGTGTTCAGTAACTTTCTAATATTTTTCTGCCATACAAAATTGTAGTAGGAGCCCGGGCTGGGGAGAGCAAAGAAAAGTTAGAGCTGAGAATGCTATTCAGGAGGTACATGGAGAATGGCCTGTGAGCTCTAACAGGGAACAAGACTGCAGCTCACGGATCTAAAAGGGAGGGGCCTAAGGGCCCATCAATTCTTTTCTTTCTGTACAGGCAGATTAGTCATTGTACACAATTATGGATCATCCTAAGGTATCACACTGTTACTTGAAAACTCTGACACTATCAGTATGTGTGCCTCCCTTTCTCATTCTGAGAAAGAATTATTCCCCTTTTTTGAATGTTATCTGCCATAAAATTATAGAAAAGCCACCCCTCCATTTTCCCCTACCTCCCTCATTTTTTTCATTTCTTATTTTTTAAATTAAAACATAGAGTTCCTTACGAGTCATGCTGCTGCTCGCTAATAGGAAGAAGTAGTGATAAAGGCAGAATCTCAGCCTTATACTTAGTAATGCTAAGAGAGCAGAGAAAAATCAATGGGAACTTCATTCTGAATTTATAAAATTTTTGTGATCATAGATATTCACCAAAAATTTACTATGGCCAAAATTCAGGCATCACCTTTCATTCCAAACACTTTAAAAAGGCCAGCCCTACCGGAGGAACATTCTGTAATTCACCACAAATTTAAGCTGTGGGGAATGTTAATTTTTCTTTCCTATTTTTCATTGGCATGGTTTTATATTATTCGGAAATTACTGAATGTTTATCCAAAAGGAAGATAAATATTTTCCCAAATATTCTCATTTAAAATTAAGTGTCATTTTTAATTAACTGACCACCCTTGTCTAAGGGGACCACCCCTCCCCAGCAGGGGTGGGGAGGGTGGAGTTTGCATTTCTAAGTTTCTTAAAGCAGATGTGAGAATGAGCTTGAGTTACTCATAATTTTTTTCACAACTGGATGACATATGGGAACTCCACTCTGATTTTCATCAGTGTCATAAGTATCCCTTGTAAATACAAACCATTACACAGTCTTTTTTCTGTGTGTGACAGAGTCTCACCATGTTGCCCTTGGTAGAGTGCCATGGCGTCACAGCTCACAGCAACCTCCAACTCTTGGTGATTCTCTTGCCTTTGCCTCCTGAGTAGCTGGGACTACAGGTGCCCACCACAATGCCCGACTATTTTTTGTTGCAGTTGTCACTGCTGTTTTAGCTGGCCGGGAATGGGTTCAAACCCGCCACCCTCAGTATATGGGGCCAGCACTCTATCCAGTGAGCCACAGGTGCCATTTTTAAAAAATTATTGTTGGGGGTTCATTGAGGGAACAAAGGACCAGGTTACATTGATTGCATTTTACTATTTACTAAAATGTTCGCTTCCGCCCATTTCTTTCTTGTATTATTCTTTTTAAATAGCTTTATTGAGGTCAACTGATGCACTAAAAGGCCACACATATTTAAAGTGTACAACCTGATGACTTTACACACACACATATATACACACATGCTACACGCATCTTCCCATAAACTTATCACCATAGTTAAGAGGAGCAGCAGACCCACCATGCTCCAAACTTCCCTTTGCTGTCATTGCCTAATCGGTCTGTTTCCCCAGGAACCACTGATCTGCGCCATCGTTATAGCTTGATTTCATTCTCTACAATGTTATGTAAGTGTAACCACACAGTGGGTCCTCCTTCTGACCGGCTTCTTCCTTTCAGTCACTGTAGTTACTCTGAAACTCACCACGTTACTGTCTGCATAACACTTCGTTCCTTTTCACCGCTGGATGGTGCTCCCCAGGGTGGATATGCAACAGTGTGTTTATCTATTTACATGTGAATAGACATATGAGTTTGTTCCCAGTCTGGGAACATTTCAAGTAAAGCTTCTAGAAATATTCCTGGATATGTCTCTGGACACATGCTTTCTTTTCTCCTGTGTAAATACCTAGGAGCAAAATGGCTGAGTTATGTGGTAAGTTTAGGCTTAAGTTTTCAAGAAATTGTCAGAATCCAATGCAAAAATGCGCAAAGGACTTGAATAGACATTTCTCAGAAGAAGACATACAAATGGCCAAGGGGTACATAAAAAAATGTTCAACATCACTAATCATCAGAGAAATGAAAATCACAACCACAATGAGATATCACCTCACCCCAATCAGA
Organism: Otolemur garnettii; assembly: GCF_000181295.1. NCBI lineage: Eukaryota > Metazoa > Chordata > Mammalia > Primates > Galagidae > Otolemur > Otolemur garnettii. The sequence continues at coordinate 2,298,675 of NW_003852511.1, forward strand.
ATGGCTAATATCAAAAAGATAAAGAATAACAAATGCTGGCATGGATATTTTTAAAAAGGGAACCCTTATACAGTGTTGGTGGGAATGTGTAATGGTATAGTCATTATGGAAAAAAGCATGAGATTTCCTAAAAATTTAAAAATAGATCTGCCCTATGATCCAATAGTCCCTCTCCTGGGCATATATCCAAAGGAAGTGAAATCACCATGTTAAAGAGATACTTATTCCCATATTTAACGCAGCTGTACTCATAACAGACAGGATATGTAGTTAACTATGTGTCTATTGACAGATGAATGGTTAAAAACACACGGCACATGTACACAATGGAGTACTATTCAGCCATAACAAATGAAATCCTGTCATTTGCTGTAACATTGATAAACCTGGAGGACATTATGTTAAGAGAAGTAATCCAGGCACAGAGATAAGATAACTTATTGTATATTTCAAAATAGCCAGAAAAGAGCAGATTTAGAGTGCTTTCAACACGGGGAAATAACAAATACCATGATTTGATCATCACACAATGTATATTTATGTTGAAACATCACACTGTACTCCCATAAATATGTACCATTATTTTATGCATCAATAAAAAAGGAAAATAAAGGAAACTTTCAAACCACTTTCCAAAGTAGTTGTAAGCACGTTCTGATCTCCAGAGGAGTCTGTGTGCGTGCCAGGGGCCCCACGGTCATTTTCACTATAACCAGACTAGTGGTTGTGCGTCCAGTGCTCCTCAACCAGGGGCAATTTTTCCTCCCAGGCCACATTTTTCAATATCTGGAGACATTTTTGGTTGTTACAATTTGGGGGGGAGAGTAATACTGGCATCTGGGGGGTAGAAACAAGGAACACAGCTGAACATGCTACTAAGCACAGGGCAGTGCCTGCAAACAAAATATTGTCAGGCTCAAACTCAGCAGTGCCGAGGCTGAGAAACCCTGGTGGAGCAGTATCCAACTGTGGTTTTAATTTGCCTTTTCTGGTGGATGATGTTCTTATGAACTTTTAATTTAAAAATACCATTTATAAAAGCATCAAAAAAAAAAAACACTTCGGGATAAATTTGAAAAAAAAAATTTATGCAAGCCCTATTTATTGAAAACTACAAAAAAATCACTGAGAAAAACAAAATAAATGATTAGAGAGATACATTGCATTTGTGGATTTGAATATTCAATATTATTAAGAAGTCAATTCTCACAAAACCAACTTATAGATTCAATGCAATCCTAATCAAAATTCTGGTAGATTTTTTAAAACAAATTAAGAGGCCAATTAAAAAATACATACGAAAATGCAATGGACCTAGAATAGTTAAAACAACCTTGGAGGACATACAGTGCCTGGTTTCAAGGCTGATCGTAATAATCATGGTATTGATGTCATTGGCATAAAAAACACATCTAGATCAACGGGAAAGGATAAAGAGTCCAGAATAGGCCAAACAGATGATGGTCAATTGAGTTGCAGTCCAAGCACAGAGGTGAAATAACAAATCTCTAGTGAGAGAAAGGGTAAAGGTAGGCTGGAGCAACTGGAGCAACAACAGAAATGCCTTGACCCGTCATCTACAGAAATTAATTCAATATGCAAACTCTTAAACTGCTCAAAGAAACCCCGTAAGAGGAAAGCTCAGTGACCTTGAGCTTAGAAAAGATTTGTGCACTCCTGAAGTTTGAACTGTAAAAGAAAAAAAATAATAAAATGAACATCATGAAAATTTTAAAATCTTGCTTCCAAAGATACTAATAAAAATGAAAAGGCAAGGCAAAGATTGAAAAAAATATTATTTGCAAAACATATACGTACTAAAAGACTTTTACCTGTAATACATAAAGAAATTTATATATAAAAAAAAAGGAAATTTATAACTCAGTATTAAAATGTCAAACAACTGCCCCAGCCCCGCCATCCCCAGCTGCATGTGGGCAGTTCTGAACAGACCTTTCACCAGAGGGGATACACAGAGGGCCAATGGTCATTACTGAGTTTTTTACCCTTGATGTTAATTAGTGAAACTCGACCACTCTCTTAATATTGCTGAAAGTAATCTCAGCAAAATAAAAAGTTCCCTCTTTCCCTAAAGCCACCACAAAGCAGATATTATTCTGCCCCAAAATATTTACCCTTAAAAATAAAAATTTTTAGTGGAAACAGAGATTGATGTAGCCATCATGGAAAGAGTAAGGAGATTCTCAGAGAAATTCAAATTAGAACTACCATATGACCTACCAATCCCTCTTCTGAGCATAAACCAAAAGGCAATGAAATCACGATCCTGTAAAGATACCTGCCCTTTACCCTGTATCACAGCACTGTTCTCAATAGCCAAGATATGGGAGCAACCTAAGCGTCTGTCAATGGATGAATGGATCAAGAAAATGTGGTACATCTACACGGAGTAATGGTATTCAGCCACATGAAAGGAAACCCTGCCATATACAACAAGTCTGATACTGGAGGACATGCTGAGTGAAGCAGGCCAGGTATAGCAAGGCAAATACTGCACGATCTCACGTGTATGTGGAGTCTCAAAAAAAAAGTCTAACATATAAAGAATAAAACAATAGTCACCATGGGGGTTGGGAGGGTGAAAATGGGAAGATGTAGGTTAGAGATTACAAAGTAATAGATACAAGGATGAACCATTCCAGAGATCTAATGTACAACATGAGAACTGTAGTCAACAGACATACTGCATGTGGGACTCCCACCAAATGAGTAGACTTCAGCTGCCCCATCACAAAAATAAACAATAAAAATAGTGACCACGTGAGATGACAGGTGGACTATAGTAAGCATTTTACTATCATTTTACTATGTTGTATTCTATAACATCATCTGGTAAACTTTAAATATATGCAATAACATTTATTTAAAAAATAAAAATAATGTTTTTAAAAAGAATATGTAAGACATCAATACCTCAGAAATTACTTCTCTGTCCTGTGGAAGCAGCCTTTAACACTCTAAAAAGCCTGTCATTTTGATTAGTTTTCTTTTTAAATAACTTTTTGCCCACTTAAATATAAATTATATCTCTACTTTTTTTTTTTGAGACAGAGTCTCACTATGTCACCCTTGGTAGAGTGCGGTGGTGTCACAGCTCACAGCAACCTCAAACTCCTGGGCTCATGTGATTCTCTTGCCTCAGCCTCTCAAGTAGCTGGGACTACAGGGGCCCACCACAACGCCCAGCTATTTTTTGTTGCATTTGTCATTGTCGTTTAGCTGTCCTAGGCCAGGTTCAAACCTGCCAGTCTTGGTGTATATGGCTGGCACCATAACCACGGTGCTACAGGTACTGAGCCATATATCTCTTTCTATGAAATATTAATATGTGTGAATTTTTTCAGGTGTATTTTGTTTTAGTTTTATTTTTTGGATGCAAAAAAATTGCTGGGAGAGCCATCTTCCTTCACACACCTGAAGGTTAAAAATTCTGTGACCCTATTAAATTATTTCCATTATTTATACAAGAGTTTTAGAATCTGTTACCTCTTAATAAATAACCCAAGTCTTAAAAGTGAATTGTACAGTGGTAGATTTTACAAAAATTAGTGCAAAAGGGAATATGCTAAAAGATTGAAACAAAATGAAAATTTAGAAGATCTCTGCAATTTTATTATTAATTAATTTTCCTTATAGAATAACATATTAACACTGCAACACTTTAGAACATAGAAAAGAAAGGAGAAACTCTCTACAGCCTGACACTAACAGTGTTAACATCTTTGGGTTTTCTAAGCCAGTATTTTGGCCTATGAATGTTAAACCATGGCTCTAGCGATTATCATTATGAGTATATTTCTACATATATTTTATAAATGTCTAATATTAGTGCACATATACTTTTCTACTTTTCAACAGTATTTTCTTTTATAACATTATATATATGCTAAATAAAAATTGTATAGGCTTAGTCTAATCATTTGGCTGAGTCTTGTGATGCCACACATATAAACAAACACATATAGACACAGACAGTGCCATAGTGGCCGCTCAAAACATAAGTTAGTGAAAGAAATTTAATGAGGCATAGTACAACTATCCCTTGACTGCTAGTATTAGGTTGCTTTATATTATTTTCTGTGATGAATTATGCTGAAATTATTATCTTTATACACCTAAAACATTTTTCCTATTTTGAATTAATTCTTTAGAAAAACTCTAACAAATAGGCTTACATTATCATAAGTTATAAACATTTTTCAATGTATGACTGTAATAATTTACACAAACACAAACAATGTCCAAGAGAACCCATTTTGTCCCAAGTGGCACAATCATTAATTTTTCCTGTGCTATTGGAGTGGACGTAAAAAAAAAAAAAAAATCTTATTTTAATTTGCATTTCTTAGTTTATAAGAAAAGTATGTATTTCATACATTTACTTACTAGATAATTTGTTCCTAAGGAGAATATATAAAATTCCCAATGGTTTCAGTTTGGGGCTCAGATATATACCTATATATTTACATAATTATATATTAATGAAATATATATAATTTACAGAGTTTTAAAAATCAAATTTTAAGGGTTGTTGGAATAAGAAAGATACTAAATTTTTGCCAAATTTGCAACAAATTCTTTACCAAATTTAGTTAAACTTTTATCTTATTGCTTTTTTTACATATAGAAGTTTAAAGTTTTTATGTACTTAAATCTAACTTGTGTGTGTTTGTTGTGCATGTTATTTATTTCATGGATTTCAAGCTTAGAAAATCGTTACCTCTAGAATTTGGATAAATGATCTTATTTCCTATCCTTTTCTGAAATTTTCTTCTACATTTTTTTAAAATGTGAAGCAGATATGCAGAAAGGTGCATAAATATGTACAATTTAAATAATAATTATAAAGTGAACGCCCCTGTAACCATCAACTGGTTCAGGACATCTAACATTCCCAGCACCCTAGAAGTCGCTTATATGTGGCTCCCTGCTCAAAAGCCCTGCTTTCCCTCCTTGGAAGTTCCTATCAATTATCCAGCCCCCGGGTGAAAATCATTTTCTTGCTTAAAGAAAAAAATGATTTGGCTCGGTGCCTGTGGCACAAGTGGCTAAGGCGCCAGCCACATACACCTAAGGTGGCGGGTTCGAATCCCCAGCCTGGACCCGCCAAACAATGACGGCTGCAACCAAAAAATAGCCAGGCGTTGTGGCGGGCGCCTGTGGTCCCAGCTACTTGGGAGGCGGAGGCAGGAGACTCGCTTGAGCCCAGGAGTTGGAGGTGGCTGTGAGCAGAAGCCACAGCACTCTACCCAGGGGGACAGCTTGAGGCTCTGTCTCAAAAAAAAAAAAAAGAAAAAAAAAGAAAGAAATGATTTCATTCTTAGGCATGCAGTTGTAAGTGGTTCAGTTTTGCTTATTTTTACCCAGTAGATGCATCATATGTCTGCAGTTTTGTGTGTGTTGTGCTTCCTTTTCTCCACATTATGTGGCTAAACGTTACCTATGCCTGTGTTGATCAGTTTGATGGAAGGATTTTGGATTGCATGTGAAAACCCTACGCTGTACCCCAGAAGTGCATTAGTGTACATAGTTACCATTCGATAAAAAAATAAAAAAATAAAAGTTACCTATGCCATTGCATATAAAGTTCTATAAGTTCTTTTCATATTCCACATAATATGAAAAGTAGTGTTAGTGAAGGCTGGATACTTTCCAGACAGCCCCATTGTAACTCATTCTACTGGAATTTCCAGTGCCTTAGCGGGAATATGTAGGAGCAGAATTGCTGGCTGCAGTTGTTAAAGTTACCAAGGAAACGTCATATATTTATCTGCCTACTACCAAGCACTTTCATGCTAATTTACACTCCTGCCAGCAATACACAACAGTTCCCTTGCTCTACGTTTTTGTCAACACTTAGTATTGCGAGGACTTTTTACTTTCATGTTTTGTCAGTCCGGTAGTTTTGAAATAGTCATTCAGTGTGGTTTTAATTTGGAGTTTTCTGATTATTAATGAGGTTGCCCATGTATCCATGTTTATTGCCACTTATATTACTTCACTTGTGAAGTGTATCTGTAAGTCTTCTGCCCATTTGCAATGGAGATTATCTGGTTTTCTAATTAACTTATGTTTCATTAAATTTAATTCATTTATTAATTTCATAGCATCTAGATTCTAGACCCTACAGCTATATCAGCTATGCATATTTTTAAAATTATTTTCTATTCCATGACTTGTTTTTTAAGTCTTTTTTTCTGTATGATTTAAAATATAAATGAAGGTCATGATTTCAGTGAATTTGAATTGTTCTATTGCCTTTCATTCTTTCCTACCCTGATATGATAAGATAGCTTTTTCTATTATGCCTGTAAGTGCTTTTAGATCTTGCTTTTTCATATTTAGTACATTATCCACCTGCAGTTGATGACTAGCACAGTGTGACACAGGGGTCCAGCTCTATTTGGTACTCAATGAACAGCTTCTCCTTTGTCCTCTGTGCGGGGCTGGAAGCCGCATGCTCTTTCTATTCCTTTAGCAGCTGCCCTGAACTTCCCGACATGCAGACCTACCATAGCCAGAGCATCCCTGATCTGAAATGCTCCCTTCTTTCCTGGCACTCAAAATGTTTCAGATTTTGGATTTGGGGATTAGAAATACTCAACCTGCATCTGTATTCTTCTCACAGAGCCCTTTCTTCCTCCTGTCCAAACTTGTATGTTATTGTAGTCATACCTTATGTTTATGAGGCCAACCATACCCTCTGACTGTGGCTTCATGCAGTTAACGTGTGTTTAGATTTACCAACACGCCTGCCACTTTCTTTTCTGTGAGTTCATTCTTGCGTATCAGAACTTCCACTTGAGATCACGTTCTAAAGATACATATCCTTCAGAACTACATTTACTGAGGGTCTCTTTTTCTAAAACATTTTATGTTGCCTCATCCTTGAAAGATATTTTCACTGATTCTAGACTGGCAGTTACTTTCTTTACAAAGCGTTCAGTCTTCTGGCTTCCATGATTACTCCTGATCAGGGGCTTTCAGTCTGTCCTTCATTTGACTGCAACCTGCTCCCTGTATTTACTGCTTTAAGGTGGTCTGCGTCCTTGGCATGCTGCGCCCTACTACAGTTTGTCTGACGTGGATTCTTTAATTTATCCTGCTTGTGATTATCACTCACAATCTCATCATTCAGTGTGCGTTCTGGGAACGTTCTTCTCTCTCAGCTCACTGATTCTCTCTCCACAGGTGTCTATCCTCTGTAGGTTTACTTCAGTTGCTTTGCTTGTTTGCTTAGAGAATTCCATTTGGCTCTCTTTCAAACATGATGTATCATTTAAAATTTTTCCTATTGTCTCTACATTTTAAAGTATGTCTTTTACTTCTTTCAACTTAGTAGTTACAGCTATTTCAAAAATATGTGTCTGATTCTTCCAATATCTGAAGTAACTACAGACCTGTTTCTGCTGGTTCCTTATTTTCTTACGTAGTTTTAAAACTTTATATCATAAGTTACTCATTTTACTTTCATTGAAAAATTGGTTTGGGGAACACTTGGAGGCCTAGGATGAGAGAATCTCTAGGGAGGATATATGTCTGTTTCTGCTACAAGGAATTTCCAGTTAGGGACCACGTGAAGGTATAAAATAAGGGGTCTGGGTCTACCCAGTTGTTTGGACTTAGATGCAAATACAAGAACAGTTACAGATTCTCCAGGATTCTCTTGCTGTTCGGCTCACACTGAAGTGTGTCTGCCTGCGTCTCCCTGGCGTGCAGACGACAGTGCTGACTCTTACGGTTCATCCTCAGTCTCAGAGTGTGACCCCTCTGTGTCCCAGCCTAACGACCACTGACCTGGCATTGACACCCTACTTTGGCAGGCCTGGGCTTTCATTTCTGTTTAGGACTGAAAACCAAGGATCAAGGTTCCAGGGTTGAGGAGATACTCGGGGGCAAAAGAAGCTTCCTGCCCTCCTTTCTCCAGGTTCCCCTGTTCACTTAAATTTTTACCTGATAATGACGTAATTTGTCAGGGGTTTATAACATTTATGAATAATTTCTTGTGTAGGTTATTCAGAAATTTTAGTTTTAACCCGCAGACAGCTTGCTTGTGAGAATTTAGCTTGCCATGATGCCACGAAGGGAAAAGCCCCACATAATGTCTTCTCCCTCTCCTGCCTTCTCTCTTCCTCTCCCTCTCCTTCCTTTTCCCTCTCCCCCTTCTCCCTCTTCCTCCCTCTCCCCCCTTCTCTCTTCCTCTCCCACCTTCCCCCTCTCCCCCTTCTCCCTCTCCCTCCTGACTTCTCCCTCTCCCACCTTCCCCCTC
>NW_003852511.1:2308956-2315405 GCF_000181295.1 Otolemur garnettii
CCTCCCTCTCCCGCCTTCTCTCTTCCTCTCCCACCTTCCCCCTCTCCCTCCTGAATTCTCCCTCTCCCACCTTCCCCCTCTCCCCCCTTCTCCCTCTCCCTCCCGACTTCTCCCTCTCCTTCCTTTTCCCTCTCCCACTTCTGCTCTTCTTTTCTCTGGAATTCTTTAATCCATCTCTAATTTACATTGGTGTCTGGTGAGACATAAGTGCAGAAAGTTCTTGTTTCTCTCCTCCTGCTAAACAATTACCTCTTGGTTGTGATATTTAACTTTCACATAGTACACTGATATAAATAATTTGTCTCCTGGATTCTTCTGATCCGTTAATCTCATTCTCTAATCTTGGATGATGTCATCTTTTAAATTACTCTCTCTTTACTCTTAAATAAGTACTAACTTCCTGTTCCTATTTTTTTTCAGTTTTTTTTTAGACTATTATTAACTACTATTCTTCTAAATCAGTGGTTCTCAACTTTCCTAATGCCATGACCCCACAGGTTGAGAATGGCTGTATTAAATGAACTTTAAAATCACTTCCCAACATTGTGAGTATAATTCCTTTGGAAGTGTTCTGAATTATATTAAACCTATACATTTTTATAAACAATTGGCATTTTATAAATCTTAGCCTTCCTACTCAAAATTAGGTCATCTCTCTCTATCACTACTTATTCAGAACAGAACTTACATTTTAATAAGCTGCTGCAGCTGACTATATTTGTGATACCACTTGTTAAAATTATTTTCATTATCAATTTTTTATTTTTAGACAGTCTTACAGGCTAGAGTACTATTGTGTCATAGCTCACAGCAACCTCAAACTCTTCGGCTCAAGCAATCCTCCTGCCTCAGCCTCCCAAGTAGCTGCAAATACAGGCACCCGCCACAATGCCCAGATAATTTTTCTATTTTTTTTGCAGTTTTTGGCCGGAGTCAGATTTGAACCCACTACCTCCAGTATATAGGCACAGCGCCCTACTCCTTTGAGCCACAGGCACGGCCCCAATTTTTCTATTTTTAGTAGAGACAGGGTATCACTCTTGCTCAGGCTGGCCTCCAACTCCTGAGCTCAAGCAATCTACCTGCCTTAGCAGATAGATTACAGGCGTGAGTCACTGTGGGTCCACAGCAGGATTACGGGCACGAGTCACTATGCCTGGACCCTCATTAGCAATTCATAAGTTTTGTTCCTAACATGATTTGGTATCATGTTTTCATTTTAGTTTATAAATCATTTCTGATATATTAGAATGCTGTTTTCTAAATTTTCTAGTCTCTAGTGGTATTTATAAATCCTTTAATCACAGTTGATTTTAATAAATCTTTCTATGCATTTTATATACATTTAATCTATGTTTTATTTTCTTTTTCAGGCCTTGCATTCACCAATACTTCTAAAACAATGTTTAATAACATTCATGTTTTACTGTCTACTTTAATGGTAAGTCCATGCCTGTGTAACCAAGGAATATATTAGCTGTTGGTACAGTGAACGTTCTAGTTCATCATAGCACTTTATGGAGTGCTCTTCTTGCTCCAACTCTAAAAGAGGCTTAAGAAGTCTCAGTCCAACATCCTACACCCAGAAGCACCCAACCAGAAAAATCTAGGCATTGCAACCAATGGTTTAGAAAAAACCAGATTATGCATTTTACACATAAAAATTAAATAGTTTTGTTGTTGTTGTTGTTGTCTCTGGGCTCTGAGGAAAATAGATACGGTGAAAGTAACAAATCTAAACACGACAAAGGAGGTCAAGAATGACGAACATTTGTGAGGAAGAAAAACCCGAAAGTCTGCGCTCACAAGGCATACGGAAACAGCTTAGTGTTGACGTCTTAATTTTTTTTTGTCCTGGGCTGGGTTTGAACCTGCCACCTCAGGCATATGGGGCTGGTGCCCTACTCCTTTGAGCCACAGGCGCCACCCAATGTTTACTTCTTTATTAACTATTGAATTTTGGAAAGAAACTGTGTCATAAATTGTCTTGCTCATATGCAAATCTATAAGCCTGCCAGCACATGTGTTTCTAGCTCAATGTTCCTTGAAGTGTAATCTGCGGATTACCTGAACAGAACCACCTGAGCAGGCATTCTTGTTCAAATGCAGAATTCTCAGACCCCTTTACAAGCTAAACAAATCAGAATGGGGGGGGGGTTTAGAAAACTGCAATCTAATCTGCTAGGCTTGTCAGACTAGCTAAAATTTAAGAAAGGAGAGATGGAGAAAGTAAGAAAGGTCAAGGGGGACACAGAGAAGCAGAATCAGAGACAATGAAGGGGCTGTTCTACTTGGTTACGGCACCAAAGGGATCACACATCAACCCAAACTGTACAAGCTGAATCTGATATTCCCATTAAAATATTATAATTAGGCCAGAGACTTCTCACAGAAATGAACACAAACATCTTATTAACTCACCTAATAAGTTATGTATTCTACATTGTACGAAGCATTTCAAAGGACATGAAAACCAAATGAGGCAACACCTAACCCATCATATCTAATTGGACTAATAAAATAATACCAGCCATGTACACTGCTATGATTTAATAAAAAAAAAATTATAAAAAAATAAAATGTACACTGCTATGATTTAATAAAAAAATTATATAAAAAAATAAAAATAAATAAATAAATCCCCATGGGTGGGGGGAGTTTTATTATAAGAAACTCAAAACAAAAATACTACCAGCCCCTACTCGACAAATTTTTGTCATATTTCTTTGTAATTCCTACATTGTTTTTAACTGCAAGAAATCAAAAAATGGAGAAGCATCTTCGTTACACATGAAATCAAGGGAGATATGAGAGAAACAGTTTTTTCAGATACCCACGAGGGAACTCTGGAGTAGACCTTGGGCCACGCTGTGGCCTTTACAGAAACTATCCCCAGAGTGTCACTTTGAACTTCTCCCTGTTCAGTCTCTTGGGATAAACGTTAGAGGTCAGGCTGTGGATGCTATGTTTGAATGTCAAATCTCTCTCCTCCTTTTTAGCTCCTATCTCATCAGCCCCAGGGGTTTCCAGTTGTAATCTGCTTTTACATGTACCTCTAGACCAGGGGCAGTGGCTCATGCCTGTAATCCTAGCGCTGAGAGAGGCAAGGTGGGTGGATCTCTTGAGCTCAGGAGTTCAAGACGAGCCTCCATCTCTACTAAAAATAGGAAAACTAGGCAGGCATTGTGGAAGGCAAGTGTAACCCGAGCTACTCGGGAGGTTCAGACAAGAGGATTGCTTGAGCCGAAGAGTTGTGAGCTATGACACTATAGCACTCTACTCAGGGTGAATGAGTGAGACTCTGTCTCAACAAAAAAAGACCAAAAAAAAAAAAAAAACAAAAGAACAGAAAACCCAGTACCTCTGTATAATGAACCTCACCCTTATTTTATTAAGTACTTTGTCCTTCTGATTCCTATGTGGTAACATAAAAACCTCAAGGTGCTGGCTTGAATTGGGACCACACTCAAAAGCACATATAGCTGCAAATGAATCATGTTGGTTATGAGTCATGTACATTGCTTTGAAATGGCAGCTGTGATTTAACTCATCTAAATTCATGGAATGCACTGAACACCTACCATGGACCAGGCATGAGCTCTGTGATACCACAAGAAAAGAGAGCCAGTTCCTGGGAGGGAGGAACTCACAATCAACAGATCATGTACAGTTCTTCCTTTTATTTGTCATTCCTTACCAAAAAAACGGGAAAAGCTTGAGTTGAGGACCTAAGACTGCCCTAAGGTCAATATTCAAATCATTGGAGTTTACACAGCCAATGAGCCCTGCTTGCTTCTCAAAGCATTAATGTTTGGAAGTAGATACCAAAGAGATCACATCTGCTCAAAGGATTTTTGAAATTGCTCAGAGCCATTATTTTTTTTTTTTTTGAGACAGAGTCTCAAGCTGTCACCCTGACACAGCTGGTGTCACAGCTCACAGCAACCTCAAACTATTGGGCGTAAGTGATTCTCTTGCCTCAGCCCCCCAAGTAGCTGGGACTATAGGCACCCGCCACAATGCCTGGCTATTTTGCTGTTGTTGTTGCAGTTGTCATTGTTGGTTAGCTGGCCTGGGCCAGGCTCGAACCCGCCAGCCTGAGTTCATGTGGCTGGCACCGTAACCACTGTGCTACGGGCACCGAGCCCAGAACCATTTTCTTGATGAAGAAGCAAATAGCATCATTATTTTCCAGCCATAGGATTCTCTCGTCCTTGCCTTCTTCTCCTCCTTCCTTTTCCCCTGTTATGCCCCAGCCAGCACGGTGACTCCCTTCTCTGCCACCCCATCCACAGTCTAAAGCCCACAGGCCCCTATGCAGGGCTGTGCAGATGTGAAGTTTAGAGGAATGTTCTGAGCTCAGCATGAGGCTGAGCGAAGAGGTGGAGAAGAGCTGTGCATGGGCCCATCACAAAGGCCACTGGCTTGGACATCTACCTGACTTTATTTTTGCACAGCCCACCTCCCGTTTACTGCCAGCAATGGGTGGAATTAACAGAATGTAGTTCGTGCAAATATCTAGGTAAAGTGCAACCAACCGAGTGCCCGGGGCAGGTACACAGAATGTCTGCCCTCAGGATGTTCGAAAGGTCTGCAACTGGCAGGCAGCTCAGCGGCCCAACGTGCTGGGTACGGACCGAGATGAGGCACCTCCTTCTCTCCTAGTTCTCACATCTGCCTGTAGAGCCCCCGGGAGCCTGCGCCCTGCCGACTGCGGTCCACCGCACACATAGCTCACCACCGAGTCTTTCATCTTCTTGGGGAGAGGGTCTGCAACTGCCTCTTCCAAATTTTCATGTAAAAATTTAGGAAACAGTCTGCATTGAATAAAGGACCTGAAAGTGAAAAAAACACACAGGTTTTACTTTACAAAGATGTGCCTGGAACAGTGTTTGAGGTAAACACCTCAGGCCTCACATCCACAAATGACAACACCACGTACTCCCTCCATTAAAACCGTCTTGATATAAAGGGCTGGACATTCAAGGGGTCACGGTGATTACATTTTGACTTTTACTTTTCATCCTCATGAAAGCCGTCAAGTATCTCAGGGGCCTCGGCGCCCCCCGCCATCAGCAGAGCAGGGGCTGCTCTCTCTCTGCCAGTGCATGACAGTGTCATCCTCACAAAAGCTGGCAGATGTCAGCCTTCCAGTAATATAACTGGCACTTTAGTTTCTTTTCCCCGTGTTTTACATACCATTCATTTTGCTAGACCTAACAGCCAAAAATTATGATGTGCATAGCCCCCATATAATTATATTTACCTTAAATCAAAATCACAAATCACATAAGATGCTACAGTTTACATGAGAAACTCACTTTGGCATCACATGAAGGATTTCCAGTCCCAAGGCACATATTACCAAGGATTTAAATGATGTGATTAAAGACCAAATGTATACTTTCAGGTTTCTAAAGAGTATATTAAATATATTTTACAACTTTGATGCAAACCTCACATTAAATCCAGAGGCCACTGGCTGCCCTAGGAACAAAAACCTTTTCTTTCAGAGGTGCCAGTCTGGTCACCGTGGGCAAGTATCTGGGATAAGGGATAAAGGCAGTAATGCTGCAGATGGACTTGTCTGGAGGCTTCAGCTTCTCACACAACTCACCCAAGGGGAAATCACAACAGGGCTTGGTGCTAGCAGCCATCTGTTCCTGCCACTGAGTGTTTTACAAGCAAGCGCAAGGGCGAAACGTTCCCTGGAGAGTCACCCTCGATTATCATTAGTTCATGGTCAGTTCTGCATATATCCCACTCTTGTCCAGTGAGAGAGCCACTGGTTTAATACCAGGTGTTGAACGGCAGTGAGGGAGCAATGGGAACTGTGCCCCCCACACAGTGATGACAGAGCACAGGGTGGGCTACTCACATGAGCACAGAGGGGTCACTGCTCTGCCGGCTCAGATGGTAGGAAAGTGCAACCAAGAGGCCACAGAAAGCTGAAAAAAGCGCTGGGATGTGCTGCATACTCCACGGCTCCTGAGGAAAAGACATCGGTTAGCCAAGACATTCCGCATCTACGGTGCATCTGTGGTCCTGCACACACGCCTCTGATGGGCACACAAAAAACTGGCCTGGTCAAGAATAAACAATGATTTTGACACAGCACCAGGTTGGAGGTTATATTTTACATAAATTAAGTTTAGGATTAAATTAAGTTTAGGATTTTTGTAAAATGTAATATTAAACACGTGTCACCGCTTATGAATTCAATATGATACTTAATAATAATCCTATTTAATTGCCAGGTCATGGAAGAAGCCCAAGTGCCCATCGATCCACGAATGGATCAACAAACTGGTATATGTACACCATGGAATACTATGCAGCCATTAAGAAGGATGGAGACTTTACGTCCTTCATGTTCACATGGATGGAGCTGGAGAATGTTCTTCTGAGCAAAGTATCACAAAAATGGAGGAAAAAGTATCCAATGTACA
>NW_003852511.1:2315707-2356999 GCF_000181295.1 Otolemur garnettii
AAAAAAAAAAAAAGAATCCTATTTCTTGGTGTTTATTCATCTGAGATTGAAAAAAATGGCAAAAGGAATCGAATAGAATAACAGACTGAAATAATATTCAGTTAAGACCAAAGACAATTCCCTGAAGACAGAGAAAAATGATTTGAAATGAAAAAGCAAGAGACTGAGGTCTAATGTGACATGCAGACACTCATAATCAACACCTTGTACTCAGTATGGCAGGGCAGAGCTGGGGACTACGAGTGAGCACCCAGGGCAGAGCTGGGGACTGTGAGTGAGCACCCGGGGCCAAGTGGCAGCCTGGAATATCTGCTCTTCTTCCTGAAAGATACGCTGTTCCCAGCAATACAAAATGTCTTTTATAGGCCAGGCACAGTAGCTCACGCCTGTAATCCTAGCATTCTGGGAGGCTGAGGCGGGTGGATTGCTTGAGCTTAGGAGCTCAAGATTAGCCTGAGCCAAAGGAAGACTCCATCTCTACTAAAAAAATAGAAAAAATGAGGCAAGAGGATCGCTTGAGCCCAAGAGTTGGAGGTGGCTGAGAGCTATGACACCACGGCACTCTACTAAGGGGACAGCCTGAGACTATCTAAAAAAAAAAAAAAAATTCTTTCATATACAAAGAAGAAAACTTATACATGTAATCTTTCCAGTCACCATCAAAAGAACCACTGATACCTTCCAAAAGCTGAATTTTGTGGAGGACTTAAACACTTTTCTCTCAAGATGTGTTTTATTTGAGAAAGATTAATTGTTAATCATGTTTAACATCACCTTTACAAATGAGTGAGTGAAACGTGCTCG
Source organism: Otolemur garnettii (assembly GCF_000181295.1). Taxonomy (NCBI): domain Eukaryota; kingdom Metazoa; phylum Chordata; class Mammalia; order Primates; family Galagidae; genus Otolemur; species Otolemur garnettii. The sequence goes on from NW_003852511.1 coordinate 2,316,512, forward strand.
GAGGTTATCCTGCTACCTGCTCAGATAAGCTGGAAAAGCCAATGATACCCAGGGCAGAGCGGGTGATTCTCCTGTTTCACGCTGCCCTTTCCTAGAAATTAAGATGTATTTCTTTTATCTTCCCCACCCTGGGGGTCTGGAGCCTGAGAACAGTATCCAGAAGGCGTATGTAAGGCAGCTGCCCTCCGCCAGCCTCTGTGGAGACACCTCTGCCAACCTCTCGGGTCAGCTGCCCCCGTGTCCAGAGCGGTAACTTTGGCAGCACCCTCAGGGACCATGGCTGATTCATTATTATTTTTTGGTTTCTGTGCAGATGTCTTCTCCAGAAGTTTTGCTGACAAGTTCCAGACCGTGATAAAAGCCTTCTCTCTGCTGGGGTCTTCTCTCCCTCTGGAGTTCCTCCAGCAATGTCTTCTCTTGCCATGCCCAAGAGACGGACAGGTGCACTCCTGCTCCCCTTGCACCAGGATGCTCCCCTTTCATTCCGCAAATCCTCCCTGCTTGGAGGAAGCATGTCCTCTCTTTCACTGGTTCCCTCTGTACTGCCCGTAAAAATGCTACATCGCTGACATCTTTGACGTTGGCCTTTACCCAGCTGCCCTCACAAACACTGCCCCCTCTTAGTCCCTTCAGGCTTACCTAACAGAACCCCACAGACTGGGCAGCTCAATGACAAAGAAATTCATTCTCACAGCTCCAGAGGCTGGAAGTGCAGGGTTAAGATGTAGGAAGATTCTGAGTCTGGTGAGAAATTACTTCCTCATTAGTGATGGTGCCTTTTCACTGTGTCCTCACGGTGGGGGGCTGCAGGGTCTCTCTCAGACCTCTTCTCCAAGGACACTCACCCCTCTCATAAGGCTCCTTCCTCATGACCGGTAGTCACCCGCCCAAGCCCCCACCTCCTGATACCCCCACATTGGGTTAGCTCCTTCCAGATGAATTTGGGGAGGACATATTCCATCCACAGCATGTACTACCCGTTTTTTCCTTCAGTGCCATCCCAGGCTGTGGAAGGTCCAAGCTCCGTGGTTCACTCTGTCATCGGCCTCTGTCGAGTGGGGCTCCTCCGGGGACTGGAGCCTCTTCTCCAGCACAGGCTTCCAACTGCACAGGCCTGGACTGGAATCCTGGCCCTGCCTTAGGCTGTCTGACCTTGCTCATGCTACTTAACATCTCCGAGCATTGAGTTAGGTTCCTATTCCTTAATGAGGAAAAATAGGCTGGGTGCAGTGTCTCACATCTGTAATCCCAGCTCTGTGGGAGGCTGAGGCAGGTGGATTGCTCGCGGTCAGGATTTCAAGACCAATCTGAGCAAAGTGAGACCCCCATCTCTACTAAAAATAGAAAAAATTAGCTGGGCATGCTGGCGTGTGCCTGTAGTCCCAGCTACTCAGAAGGCTGCAGCGGGAGGATTGTTTGAGCCCAGAAGTTTAATGTTGCTGTGAGCTAGGCTGAGGCCATGGCACTGTAGTCCTGGGTGACAGAGCTAAACTGTTTCCAAAAAAAGAAAAAATAACAAGGGAAAATCTGTAACTCATGCTGTTCTGTTGAAGGTTTTGAGATGGGAAGAATCAATGTAGTTTCCACCTCGTGATGGGCACCCAGTGATCACACCCAGAAACCTGGCCATCCCAAGAGCCGTTTCCTCCTCACCATGCCCACAGTCCTCGGAGCCTCAAGCGCCACAGACGTAGCCTTTCCCACCTCTCCAATCCACCTCTCTGTCCACTGCACCCTTCCCGAGTAAGACCTTCACTGTCTTGTTCTCAGCTACCGTCTCCACACCCTCCCCCTCTCTACACCACCACACTCAGTTCCCCACATAGTGACAGGGGTCCTTCTCTCCCAAAAGGCCGACTGGATCCCATCATCGACCTTCACTCAGTGCCTCTCAGAGATTCCACATGGCCCAGTACACAGGCAAACACACAAGCCCAGCTGCTCAGCCTCACTCCTCACACTTAAGATGTGCACAGCAGCAAAAATCCTAATGGCAAGGTCCTTCCCGCCTCCCGTCCTTCACACACATGGCCCCCTCCGCAGGGAGCTCTTCCGCCCTGACCCCATTCGGTTCCCTTTGCCTGGTGAACCCCTACCTACACTTCAGTGCCTGATGTAAGAAGTTCCATCTGCTCAGTGCTGCCTCCGCTGACTTCCCAGGAAGAATGGAACCTTCCTCCTCTGTGCATTAAAACCACCTTTAAACACCTCGCAGACAGCATTTAGATACCTCATTTGGTTTTTGCCCGCCTGGCTGGGCCCTGCCCACAGAAGTCGCATGTACACTTCGCTAAGTCACAAGGGCAGAGCACGTCTTTGGTATCTTCACTGAATTCACAGAGTACACACAGTTCTTTCATTCTGTTCACTTGAAAACAGCCTTCAAGGAGGCTGATTGATTAACTCTAAGGCCGCTGGCCACTTCCCATCCTCCTTACACTCTGATGTAACCTGACGGCAGAGCCCCTCCGGACCTGACTTGTACCCTCGTCCCTGAGCACCCTCTCGTGCATGTCCCTCCACCCACCAGGCCACCTTAGCTGCTGCCCCTTGAGTCCTGCTGTTTACTCGTCTGACTCCCCTCAGACAGCCGACTCCCTGTTACACAGTGGGCTCTCTAACACGGGGCCACCTTGCGTCTCTCTTTTCCCCATCCACGGCACGACTGTTGGCACACTGACGTGTCCTTGAGAGAGTGACTATAAGGTTTCAGCTTTCCTAATGACCCATTTACACAAGGATTTTCAGCAGCTAAAGAGGAGAAAGGAAGTGAGTAGATTCACGGCCGTGGAGCAGGCAGCGCAGTGCTGAGGAAATGCCGAGCTCATCAGAGAAGGACACAGTGCTGCTCATTTTCCTTCAAACGGCACCCCAGTAACTTTCAGAAAAGTTACTCTGAAACTGGAGGTTCATGCTTCCCTGAGAGTCCATTCACCAAGCATTCATGCACCCTGACGACGTGCCAGGCACCCCGAGGCACAATGTGAGCGGGGCAGACGCGGGGCCTTAGGAAGGAGATACATGAGTGACTGCATTCAGGTATGACAGGTGAGGGGACAATGAGCTACTCTCAGAGCAACACCAGGCAGCGACAGAGCAGGAGGCGGGGGCTCCAGGGAGTCACGGGGATGGCACTCAGGCACAGCTCGGCACTGAAGAAATGGGGAGCAGTGTCCCCCGCGGAGGCTCTGGAAGGGCCAAGCAGGGGCACGCAGCTGCCCCCTTCCCTCCTCACGCCTGCCCGCTCTGCTCTGTCCATCCACCTGGGGTTTCTGTTCCTTCATTTCATCCTCGGCTGCCTCAGAAACAAAAATACAAAAAGAAAGGGCTGCTAACCGCTGTTTCTTTCCATCTATTCCTCTGCACTTGCCAGTAATGGGCACTCAATTCACTATTTGGTGAAGGCAAAGACTTCTCTCCCACACAGCCCACAGTAATACAAACACTGAAGGAAATCACTACGAGAAAGACTGAGGAACTATGACCCTGAAAATGATTCTCAAGGTGTGGAACAGAGAAAATGTCAAGGGGACAAGTGTGGGCAGAAGTTGATTCCCAGGCTCATCTGTCGCTGGGATGGATAGTTCTGTGGAAGGCACTTGATTTCTCAGTGGCTCAGCTGCAGCTTCTGTAAAAAGAGGACATTGACTCCTTTCTGAAGGTAGCGGGGCCACGATGTAATGAAATTTCAAACAGCCTTGTACCCTTCAAAGTCGCACACCATTATTACTTCTTTTGGAAAAGTAATACTTTAATTGGAAAAGAAACAGTACCCAGGATGGATGATCATTGCAGACAATAAATTAAGTCCGGAGTCCAAATATATTTAGATAATTAAGTTCACCTACTGTTATTCACCCAGTACCCTCCACCTAATTCTCTGTCATTTATTTTCTACTTCTCTATTTCATCAGACCTCCTCAACACAAATGCCAGAGGACAGTCACATTTCACTAGTGTCCCTACTGATACAGAATCAAATAAAAGAGCAAATAACAGAAAAGGGAGTAGAAGGTAAAAATATCAAATCAGGAACAGTGAAGTCAGAGAGGAGGAGAAAGCTGCCCCTTCCTTCTGCCTCCCAGTGTTTATCTCGGCCTGTGATCCTGATCACCAAATGTGACCATTGAGTTAATAGCCGATCCCTCCACGAGACAGCCCAGGGCTTGCAGGTGTCTGTCTGTCTTACCCCAGTACATCCTTAACCCCTTGCACACAGCCCAGGCCAGGAAATGTATTTAACACATGTGAATATAACAGAGGTGTGGGCCTTGAGCAACTGTTCCATGCTTACTTCAGAATGCAGACCTGAGAAGTAAAATGGCAGGGATGGTTTTATTCAAGCATCTACAAGTACAGAGAAGGCTGGCTTTCTGAAGTGCAGAACAGTAGGTAGAGACAGAGGCCCTCACGTAGAAGACAGTGGCCATCAATCCCAATCTGTTGATGGCTTGCACCACACACCGCACACACTATTCAGCCAGTGTCCTTATCCAAAAAACTTTTAATATCTTTTTCCCACAGGGCTGTTGTAAACATTGTGTGAATGTTATATGCAGGGAAAGTGCTCAGTGAACACGTGCTAGTTCTACCTGCTTCACTAACCTACATCTGCAGACTGAGACTGCCGTGGAATCACATTTCCTAAAAAGAATTAGAATCAACATTACGTATGGTCCTTCTCTAGGGTGCAAAGGGAAGAAGGATTCGTTTCATCTCCCCAATTCTATATCACAGATAAAAAGCAAGAAACGGGAACTCCTCTACAAAGTGTGTCTCTGCCCTTGCTGAGACGGTGTGGTGTTACCTGAGCTACGCCATCAGAGCTGACAGACTGATCGTCCCAAGCCGTTACGCTGCCCCTCTCGGTACACATCATAAGTCTGTGTTCATTTTTCCATTGCATTTGATTTCTTCTAAGCCTAACTAACAGCTTTGGGAGAAATTGTTCACCAGGGACAAATGGAAATGTGGCCACTGGGGCAGGAGAGAGTGATGAATGTTTTGTCAACAATATAAAAGCAAAGTTACGACACAAGGGCACACTTATTCTTCTAAGAAAAGGCGGGATGAAGAGTGGCAGGAAGTCCACAGTCCAGGTGCTGCTTTGCGTGTTTTCTCGGCTAACCTCAGACCTCCAATACACTCTGTCTGTGAAAGAGCTGAGCTTCCCTGAGCTTCTGGGGCTCTCTCGGCTAACCTCAGACCTCCAATACACTCTGTCTGCGAAAGAGCTGAGCTTCCCTGAGCTTCTGGGGCTCTCTCCTGGAAATATTCTCTCACTATGTTCTTAACTTTATTCACTGCTTCAAACTGATGCAGATGTACACACGTGCAAACACGTACACACATCTCAAATGGAAGACTGGTTTCCTGGGGCAGCAGGACAGGAAAGGCTACTTGGATATCAAGGTGGCTTATTCCTTTATGTGCACAGTGCCAACATTTTCAAAGCCATGCCACCTTCAAGAAAGATTACTTCAGTTTGGAAGCAGTCTCATACCTGGGCTAGTCTCACTTTCTTAAATTATTGACCAAGCAGGGAGACAGGAAGATCGGAAGAGACTTGCCCCAAGGTGGTTCAGACAAGTACCAGGTTCTGCAGCCCCTAGTTCAGGGGTCCATGAACCTCCCACCTTACATATGTACATAGCTAACTGTGCAAAGCAAACAGACTTCTCACCACATCCCATTCTAAAAAGTGTTGCATATTCTGAATGATCACTGGACCCGGCAAGCTCCCCCTTCTCGGCCCATCTTGCTTTTATTCATCCGTCCACACAGCAGCGTCTGCACAGCTATCCAGGTGTCTGCCGATCTGGTGCTCCTTGCAACACGCGGTACAGCAAAGGCCCACGGGATGAGGGATCAACTCTCTGACCTGGGCTCAGAAGCAGCATCATGGAGAACCAAGTCACGGAACTGAGTTGTAAAAGACAACCAGGAAGGCGCTGGGGGAGCACGTTCCACGTCGTGGAAGGGGACGGTGCTTTGCTGCCTGCACGAACGCGGCTTCACTGGCTTCCCTCTCAAGCAATGGCCTGGTTACGCTGCAGGATGGGAACGGTCAGGGCTCATGCTGAAGGCAGGACTCATAATGCAGGAAGGAAGGTGTTAAAAATCGATAAAACAGAAGAAAGGGTCAAGCTTGGAGAAAATGCATTTAACAGAAATCACCTTCATTTTTTTATCATCCTATAATTTCTGCACCAGGAAGAAAGGCAGCTTGTTGCCATTGACTTTGAAGATCGAACAAAAGGAAATATGCTTCAGCATCAGCAATGCAATTTGGTGGTAATTTAAGGAAGAAGTTCCTGACGTTGATGATTAAATACTCATGTTGCAATTAGGGAAACACTAGCATTTCTTTTGCCCCAATTATTCTCAAATGGAGTGTTAAGAAATAACCTTGCCTCAAAGAGACGGAAGGAAGAGAAGCTTGCTGAAAGCTTTTATCCTCATGTTTTTATTCCATAGGCGCATAGCACTGTTTTAACATCTCTAAAGTTCATATAAACACACACACACACGCATCCCTAAATAAACTGGATCTAATAAGGAGGGAATCTCAGGCAGGGTGGCTCACACCTGTAATCCTAGCACTCTGGGAGGCCAAGATGGGTGGATTCCTCAAGCTCAGGAGTGTGAGACCAGCCTGAGCTAGAGTGAGACCCTCTATTTGCTAAAAATAGAGAAACTAGCGGGGCTCATTGTGCACAACTGTAGTCCCAGCTACTCAGAAGGCTGAGGCAAGAGGATGGCTTGAGCCCAGGAGTTTGAACTTGCTGTGAGCTATGACACCAAGGCACTGTACCCAGGGCAGCATGGTGAGACTCAGTCTCAAAAAAAAAAAAAAAGAAGAGAGAAGAAAGAAGGGAGGAGGGAGGAGAGAAAGGGGAGAAGGAGGGAATCAAGATAGACTATTACACCTCTACCCCCACTTTTAAGTTCCTCTCTCCTTAAAATCCCAACTACGCCCCAGCCGCCCAGGGCCTAGGCTATCTCCCCTGCCCAAGCTGCTCAGCCAGGCTGCCCTGCACACAGGGGAAGCTTGGGAATGAATGAACGGCACCACCGAGGCTGATGGGGGAGGACCGTAAGAAAATGCTTTTGAGGATTTTTTTTATTTCCTTTTTTACTTGGAGACAGAGAAGAAAATGATGACGTTTGAAGAAGAAAAGACCCACTGAGGGATTCTGGAGAAAAATGATCAAGTGCCCTGTGCACTGTGCCTGAGAGACTTTGTTGAATGCTCAGCTTTGTTTCTACAAAGAGAAGCAGAAAGGAAGAAAGGAAGCCCTGACCGGAGTTCCCAAAGGAGTTTCAAAAGGAAACCCTGGTATTTGAAGCTTGTCAGTATTAGTCTTGAATTGTACTTTGTCTTACACATGTTATCTGCTCACTGGACTGATTCATACATGGACACACAGACACATGCACGTGTACATATAATACACATGCAGATTTGGGAGGGAGGTACGGTGTTAAAGGGTCTATCGCCCACAGATAATGAAGTGCACTTCATGGGACAGTTTACCTCCAAATGAACATCTCTAATTGCGTGGAGATAACATACGTTATAATAACATACGTTGATGAGTGGTAGTTTCAGAAAACTCTCAGGTTTAAAAATATCTTTATGAGGTAGAAACAAAACTGCCTACTGGCCCTCCGAAGTTCTGTGGCAGATTTCATATGCCTCTGGCAGTTTTGATGAGAAGGTGTAGGGTAGCTCAGCTTTTTTTTTTTTTCTTAGAAATTTTACGTGTCTCTTATGATGGAATTTATGGGAAAGAATGACAGAGGGTTTGGTTGGAAAGTGGAAGTAAATAGGCCAAATGCTCACTCTGCTGTGCCTTTCATGTCAGGACTAAATACTTACTTTTTTTTGAGACAGAGTCTCACTATGTTGCCCTCAGTAGAGTGCGGTGGCATCACAGCTCACAGCAACCTCAAACTCTTGGGCCCAAGAGATTCTCCTGCCTCAATCTCCCAAGTAACTGAGACCACAGGTGCCCACCACAGTGCCCAGGTATTTTATTGTTGCAGTTGTCATTGTTGTTTAGCTGGCCCAGCCAGACTCAAACCTGCCAGCCTCGGTGCATATGGCCGGCACTATAACCACTGTGCTACAGGCACTAAACCTAAATACTTTCTTTTTAAACAAAAAGAAGTGGATTTTTTCTTATGATATTAACCATAGAGGCATTTCTGAGATCCAAGTTTTTATACATCCTAAAATAAGAACTAGATTGCATCGCTTTGACTTTAATGGAAGCCCTATTTCTAGGTCTGTTTCTGAGTGATTCTCATCTTTACAGGAGCTCTGTGCCCATAAAATTCCAGGTATTTACTAAGATCAGACATGACCCCTGTCCTTGGACTGTGCTCTCTGTTTGTAGTTCACGCATGGCCCTTGGGCTGTCCTATGGCTGTGTGAGTGTGCAAGGGACACACTCCAGGCTCTGGGCTCCCGTTGCTCAGGGCACACCCTGAAGCTCTTGGCATTCCTCCAGGGCCTCGCACACCCTAAGAGCTCCCCACCCCCACCCCAGGATCTATCACTGAGTCTAATTCATACTAAGTCATCAATATTTGTCCTGTAGATAAATGAACAAATGTGGCAAGTCAGACATCGTTGTTTGCTAAGAATAGATCCTTCGTATTTCACATTGTTTTTCATTTTGGTGAAAAACACCATACGTTTACAAGTCAAGACAATATTTCATTTTTAGAAATAGGTACTGGAGAAAAATGAGATCATTAGCCAGCAAGATGGAATGACAGGTCCCATGCATCCAAGTCTGTCTGTATCTTCACAGATAAACACACAGATACACACATACGTCCAATTTGTGGGAAACGCTGGTGTTTAGTTTCCTTCTCATAGTCTTCTTCCAAAATACCTGCCAATTTTACTCAAGCCCCGATTTTACAGAATACTTTTTATGAAGTGCACATGAGACCAAGGCTGAGCTAATAGGACATGAGAAAGAAGCATCAGAACCGCAGCCTCTGACTCTGAGGAGTGATGGACAGTGGGCAGACCAGCAACGCCCAGGACAGGGCCAGGACCAGCCCCGGACTGACAGCACCGGGTCAGCTCTCATAACACCTTGCAGGAAAGCACACGAGGAAACAGACCTCTACTTTACTAGTTATTATGGTATCTATATTTTTCATATAGAATTAATTACATACCAAAAACACCCCCTAAGTATTGGGTGAACACCAACAGGATTCTACAAGAGAGAAGAAGTTCCGCTGGCATCACTGAGATAAGCATTGTCTTCCGTGACTCCCAGGATCACCACACCCCAAACGCCAGGCTAGGAAGCTGGTTTCCAGCCACTCTTTCCTCTCTGTGGCCTCTCACGCCTCACCACGCACTGAACCCCAGCAATACTGGCTTCACTACATTTACGGATTTGACCTCGCAGGCTCTGCCTGGACTGCTAAACCTGAGTCCAGGTCTAACCTCACTTGACAACGGCAATGCCACGTGTAACAACTTCTGAGCCATCATTATTCATCCTGTGTTTTCCCTAAATCAGTGCCAACTGCCACTCTCAAAGTCACCCTACCCAAGCTTGAGGATCATGACAATCCAATGTTCTGGGTTTTAAGGATCAATTATACTTCTTAAATTTCCAGGAAGGGAAGCATGACAGAAAATACTAACTGCCTGCCTACCAACCACTCTTTGCTGTCTATTCAGACAGCTAAGGGACTTGCAGTTCCCACTCTTTTGCAGCTAGAAGTGATATAATTTTAGCCATAAAATATAATCTGAAGTCTAATATAAATAAAAGTGAGTGAAAATTTAGGTTTCACTTTCAAATTTATTAGTATTAACATTATTACCATTGTAGTCTTCATCATCATAACCACCAAGACTATTTATGCTGATAATAGTTACGATTTGTATTAGTTTTCTAGGGCCATGTCACAAATTTAGAAGCTTTAATTTGACTGGGTTTTCTGTTCAGGGTCTCACCAGATTATAACTGCAGTGTTAGCTGAATCTCCGACCTTACCTGAGACTCAGGGTCCTCTTCCAAGCTCACTGTGGTTGAAAAAATTCAATTCCTTGCAAGCTATGGGACTGCAGCCTCCATCCTCAGGCTGGCTGTCCTTGACCCATTCTAGCCACTGCAGCTTCCCCCTAGGTCTTTGCCCTGTGCTCCTCCCTCAGGAGCTGTTTACAACCTGGCTATAAACAGGCCAAGAGAGGAGGGTCTTTCTTCTGTCCCTGCCCTTTGAACCCTCTTTTAAAAGCCTCTACTGATTAGGTCAGACCCACTCAGGACAATCTCCTTTTTAAATTAAATTTTATTTTACTTTTTATTGATACCAAAGATTTTACATATATTAGTTGCATACATGAACTATGTAATAATCAAGTCAGGTATTGGGATCTGCATCATGTCAAGTATTTTTTGTTTCTCTGGGTTGGCAATATTTCAAGTCCTCTCTTCTAGCTACTTTGAAACACATAACACAAACTGATGAAAGAAATTGAGGAGAGTATAAATGGAAAGACATCCCATGATTAGAAAAATGAGTATCACTAAATGACCACATTGCCTAAAGCAATTGAAACATTCAATGAAATCCCTATCAAAATATCAGTGTCATTCTTCACAGAATTAGAAAAAACAAACTAAAATTCTTATAGAACCAAAGGACCAAACAGCAAAGCAATCCTGAGCAAAAAAAACAAAGCTAGAGGCATTACATTACCTGATTTCAAAATACATTCCAAGGCTCTAGTAACTAAACAGTATGATATCAGTATACAAACAGATGCACAGACCAGTAGAACAGATCTGAGAGAACAGAAATACATCCACGTATTTTCAGGCAACTGCTTTTGGATAAAGGTACAAAGAAAACACACCAGGGAAAGGAACCCTCTTTAAAAATGGTGCTGGGAAAAATTGAGCTATGCACATATAGAAGAGTGAATCCAAACCTCTCTTACTCTATATATACAAAAATCAACTCAAAGTGGCTTATAGACTTACACATAAGACCTAAAACTATAAAAATATCCTAAAACTATAAAAATACCCTGTTATTTTTAAAATAACCACAGGGAAAACACTTCAAGGCATTGGTCTAGGCATAGATTTCATGGCTAAGATCTCAAAAGCACAGAAAACTATAAGAAATTATATTTTAATTTAAATTAAAGCTAGCTGGTTAGGGACTTTGACTACCACTGCAAAATCCCTTCAACTTGGCCAAATACTGTTAACCTAATCACAGTATTGACACCCCAACCTCTTCACAGGGCCTGGCCACACTCAGGGTGTGCATGCCAGGGAGCAGAAGTGTTAGCAATCTTAGAAAACTGCCTACCACGCTGTTTAACAGGAAACCTTGAGCATCAATTTAATTTCATTTACTTATTAAACCATCTGCATGAGGTTAGTGTCACTAATCCATTTTACAACTGAAAAACCAACGTGACTCAAGTTCTTTGCCACAGGAATCCAGAAATGCTGATGACTTCCTTATCTGAAATGACATGGAGATACGAAAAAGAGCTAATGAAGAAACACTTGGGAAATTATTTTGTAAAGTAAAGCACCAATGATCTGCAAGTTATCTTACAGCCCTGTGAATTGTCCTTCTGACTATACAAATATATTCACACTTCGAATGTGGTAGGGAAGATGGCACAGAAGGAAAAAGATTGAGAAGACACAGATTTGGGGATGTGGGATGGTGATGTTCAGTAAGTTACTTTCTCTCTGGACCTCCATTTTCTCATTTTAAGTAATAAAATGAAGGAAGTGGACTAGGGGATATCTAAGGTCCACTACAGCAATAAAAAACCTGGACATATGGTCTGTTTTATATTGATAATTAGATTTTAAATCCTGAATTCCAGGACAATGGCCCTGTTTTAGTCTGCAATTCTTCTACTACCTTGAGGAAACATGGGAAAACCTCTCCCACAAGCAGTTATTAATGATGCTTGGGAAACATTAAATTATAATAATGTGTTTCAACCTCTGGATCCCCTTGCCATCAGTAAAATAGAATCTCTTTGTAAGGGATAATAAAAAGTAGAAATCATGGTTTATCCAGACATATAGAAAGCCCAGCTAATTAACTACTGAGCCATTTCTCCAGGGAGCAAATATTCTGGTCGTTTCTGTACATCACTGTCAGGTGTTATTAAAGTCAATGAGAGGGTCCATTTATCTGTAACTTGCTACCATCTTGGATGAGTCACAGAAAATAGGAAATTAAAAGAGAAATAAAATTTTCTTTCCCTAATTAATATTCCAGAGGGCAAAATTAATTGACAGTCCCTCAATCTGCTTCTATGAAGTGATAATAATATAAATTAAGGAAATAAATACATATCAGGACCCACATAGAGAAATACATCTCTGGCAAGACGGCTGACATGCTGGACTTGTTTATAAGGACTCATCAATCCATCATGATGCAGCAGAGACAAATAGGGAAAAAAATCAATTCCAGCAATGCAAAGAGTAAGCATAGTAGGTATAAACAAACACATCATTAAAGAAGAAGCAGATCACAGTTCTGGGTAAGTGGGAGTTAGGTTCAAGATGGGTGAGCTTCTCTTGTTCCTGAGGACTCCCACACCAATTTGCTAACCACATTCATTGACGGCATTTAATAGGTGCTGTATCTGAAAGTGGAGTGTCAGTGTGAGACTATTAGAAAACTCAGGACTTACAAATGAGCAGAAAGAGATGCAAATTGCTCTATTTTTACCATAAGGTGTTTCAAAATATAGTTAGAACTTCAAGAATCCATTCCAACACACTATACTATTTATTGCAAGTGATCTTTCTTCTATGCTGAGCCAGGAAAGTCAATACAGTGCCTCCTTCAGATGAGTTAATAAACCTTCCCAAAGAACTCCAGTTCCACCTGGCCAAAATCCTGTTTCAAAACCTAAATAAATCCTAGAGCCCTTCAAGTGTTTATTTCCATCAGAGAGTCAGCAGTGTGCTTTCAAAATAGAATCATTTACTCTGATCCAACAATTACTTAGCCTCAAACAAGCCACAAACAGAATGGAAAACAGAAATAAACAGAAGTCTCAGTCCAGGATAGTAAATCAAGTTTATCTCTTGGGCTTGCTCTGGCCAGTTGGCACTGGTTGCCATCAGTACAATATAGACATCCTCAGGGGCTACGAATCTTCATCAAGAAAAATACACTGTGAGCAACATGGAGTGATGTTGAGGGGGGGAGCCAGTAATAGCACCTGTCAAGCAACAGGGTCAGGCGTGGTGGCTCATGCCCATAATCCTAGCACTCTGGGAAGTAGAGGCAGGTGGATCCTGTGAGCACAGGAGTTCGAGACCATTCTGAGCAAGAGCAAGAACCCATCTCTGAAAATAGCTGGGCATTGTGGCAGACACCTGTAATCCCAGCTACTCAGGAGGCTGAGGCAAGAGAATCACTTGAACCCAAGAGTCTGAGGGTCTTGTGAGCTATGGTGTCACGGCACTCCACTTAGGGCAGCAGAATAACCTCTGTCTCTAAAGAAATGAATGAGTGAATGAATGAATAAATAAATAAATAAATATCAGATTCTAAAATAGTTTCCAAACCCCTCCAAAGTCATGTCATGATCCATGAATGTACATTGCTTTTGTTAATATTTGAACTGGTAATTAAGACTGTTTGGCATTTGTCAAATGATTTGGGTTTTTAGAGCATATAGCTTTTTTATACATTAAAAAGTTTCATGAGATATTTCTTTGCAGACAGCATCCTGAGGACTGAAGAGTATTCTGCCTTCCACAGACTCAACCATGATTCTATTATCAATGAGTTCTTTTTCACTACCAAATGAATTTTACTTGCTCAAAAGTATGAGACATGAGACAATGGTTCACCATAATTCAAAGTTAGAGTAAGGAGATGTGATTTAACAGAGATAGCATTGGAGAAATCAGTTGACTGAGGATAAAAAAGGTGAAAGCAGGGCAGCCCCTGTGGCTCAAATTGAGTAGGGCACTGGCCCCATATGCCGGAGGCAGTGGATTCAAACCCAGCCCCGGCCAAAAACTGCAACAAAAATAAAATAAATAAATACAGAAGAATTTAAAAAAAAAAAAAAGGTGAGAGTTTTGGTCTGACCACTTAAGGTGTGATTTGGAAAGTCCATTTGTTGAACTTCTTAATGCCTATGTCTACCATCATCACTGGGGCCATCAACTCATCTATGGCACTCAATACCTTAGGGCCAGCGACTTCATCTTTTTTATAAATCCTCTTCACATAAGCCATATTTTTACGAATTACAAAGTGGATCAAAAATATACATTTTAAAAGCCTTATATTCAAAATTGTCCATTATTTTGAGGCATCTAGTGCAAATATCCAGTCTGCTCTCTCGTTCACCATTACTGGATTAATTTCCTTACTAGTTCCTCCACCTTCTCTGGCCATTCATTCCCAACTCTGATGAAACTGTTTCACATGCTTCACTGCACACTCACAGCCGTGTTTTCAACCTAGTGATAAAATGTTTGCAGGCCAAGCTGAACAACCACCTCTGACTGATTTCCTGCTTTCTGATCATCCACAGTACAGCAGCACCTTTGATGCATGTTAAGCTCCTGAGAAAGAACTGTATCTTCTCCTCCTTTCATATCTCTGTAGTACCTAGTAGAGTCACTGCTTATCAAATAAATATATGCTGACTTTCTACTGACTATGAACTTTTCAATTTATGCATCAGTAACAGAAAGCTTATAGGTTTCCAATTCCATCAACTAAAGAAAATGATATTTATATCTGATGCTGTTTGCTTTTGGGGATTGCAAAGAAAAGTGAAGAAGTATGGGGTCCCAGTTAAAATGGCATTAAGAACATGGGGAAACAGCTCTCCCTTTCCTCAAAACCCATGAAATTTCCAATAAAGAATTCAAAAAACAAAAATCCTGAATCCACACTGGGAATTAGAAAAGGTACTTACACAAGCCACAGACACTGAGGAATCTATGCCAGGCCTTATATTCAGGTACTAGACTGGAAGACAACTGGGAGGTCTAACACTTGTCCTAACTTTCCTCTCCACATAAGAAAGAGTAGTTTACTGAGGAAGGAAACAAGATAATCTTGCTAAGCCCCTACAGACATCACCTAACCAAGAGGAGAAGGGCCAGAAGTGAGGGCTGACTAATGGACTGAGAGGTTTTTTAGTGCTTGGACTTGCATGTCTGAGGACTGGCGGTATGTGGTGCACCTACTATCTCAGCAGCAAGAGGAGTTAACCCAGCAGTTCATGGGTGAGGAAGTCAGAGCAGAGATGACAGGACAAAGACAACCACTGTCTCGGTGTTCCATTCACATCTGCTGCCCATGACAAGCTTCCAGCTACAGCTACCTGAAACTCCATTAGCCTATGGGTAGGCTACTGGACTGTATTTTGTTTTGTGTTCCTGTTTTCCTGTGTTTTAGACCTGAAGTACCTCTGGGAAGATTTGGTCAAGGAGCCTGAAAATTATCTGAAAGAAACCAGCTCAATTCCTACTATAAAACAGGAGTCACAAAATCTAATGGCAATGCGAGCAGACAGATGACATAAAGACATTATGTGGGTCAGGTATAAAAGACGATAGGAGATGATGAGACCTGTGAACTAGGGTGGTTATGGGTTACTATTTGGTATCAGCAGGCTGTTGCTAAATGAGAATGTGAGACCAGTGTTGCCAGACCTTCAAAATGTTTAAAAGAAGTAAAAGAATCATATTTTTACCAACTGTCCTAATTTTAAATGTTGGCTCAAAAATAATTTTAAACACTCTGCAGACCAAACACAAAATATGTCTGTGGACTGAAAGGAGGCAATACTAGGTTTTTAAAGACATATTTTTACAGTGAGGATGAGAAGAAAACACAAGACAAACAAAAGCATCCTGAAAAATGAGATATTTCTCTAAAGGAATTGCATAAAGATGCTTTCTGAAACATTTTTACATCTAAAAATAAAAAGTGGGGTCACACCTATGGCTCAAGGAGTAGGGAGCCAGCCCCATATACCAGAGGTGATGGGTTCCAACCCAGCCCTGGCCAAAAAATATAAAATAGAATAAAATAAAAAGTGTTTAGAAAATATCTGATTTGAAATCTCAACAAGATTCAAAAGCATATTAACACTTTAAAGCTAAGCAAGCAATTAGGAGGGGGGAATAATATGAACACTAAATTTCAAACTATGATGTAACAATAAACCACAGGATGAACACCACAGAAAATGTAATGTACAATTGTAAAATTAGGGTAACAATAGAACTCGTCTCACAGTTATGCTGTAAGGAGTAAATTATATAATATATATAAGTAGTGGAAACAAAATAATTTCTAGAGAATTGCTGTACAACATTCTGCCTATAGATAATAATACTCTACTGTACACTTAAAAATTTGTTAAGAGGGTAGATCTCATGTTAACTGTACTTACTACATTCATATATATGTATCTTTCAATTCTAAATATTTATGCAACCAACTTAAATGCTCCCAGATTTACGAAACAGACCTTGCTTGGTTTGAGTGATATGATATACTATAACAGCATAATATCTGGGGACTTTAACACCCCTCTGGCAGAACTGGACAGATCATCTAAACAGAAACTAAATGAAGATACAAGGCACTTAAATGCAACCCTAGAACAAATGGGCTTAATAAACATATACAGAACACATCATCCCAATGCTAAGAAATTTACGTTCTTCTCATTAGTCCATGAACATACTCCAAAATAGATAATATCCTAGGTCATAAATCCAGCCCTGACAAAATCAAAAGAACTGAAATTATACCTTGTATCTTATCAGACCACAAGGCAATAAAGGTGGAACTCAACCCTAACAAAAATTTTCATCCCCACACAATGGTATGAAAATTAAACAACCTTATGCTGAGTGACAGGCGGGTCAAGGAGGAAACAAAGGACGAAATTTTTAACCTCCTCCACCATAACAACAATAAAAGCACAAGTTACCAAAACCTGTGGGACACTGCAAAAGCAGTCCAAAGAGGGAAATTTATCACATTAGTTGCTCACATTCAAAAAATAGGAGAGTATATCACCAATCCAATGAATCATCTTACAGAAGTGGCAAAGGAAGGGCAATCTATCCCAAATCCAGCAGAAGTAAAGAAACAACCAAAATTAAATCAGAAGTAAATGAAATTGAAAACAAAAGAATCATACAGAAAATCAATGAAACAAAAAGTTTGTTCTTCAAAAAGATAAAAACATCAATGAACCTTTGGGCCAGATTAATTAGAAACAGAAATAACCTCAATGAGAAATGAAAAAGGGGAAATACCAACAGATACCACAGAGATACAAGAGATTATCTCTGACTACTACCAGAAATTCTACGCACAAAAATTTGACAATGTGCAAGAAATGGACCAATACCTGGAATTATACCATTTCCCTACACTTAACCAGGAAGAAACAGATCTCTTCAACAGACAAATATCAAGCACTGAGATTGAAGAAATAATAAAATAGCTTCCAACAAAATAAAGGCCTGGATCAGATAGCTTTGTGCCTGAATTCCAACAAACCTTCAAAGATAAGCTTGTACCTATACTGCAGAACCTATTCCAAAACATTGACAAGGAAGAAACCTTCCCTAATACATTCTATGAAGCAAATAACACACTGATACCAAAAGCAAGAAAGGATCAAACTAAAAAGAACTACAAACCAATTTCACTAATAAATATTATTACATAAATACTCAATAAAATCTCAGCCAATAAATTACAACTATAGATTTAAATTATACATCACAATCAAGTAGGCTTCATCCAAGGGGTGTAAGGCTGGTTGAACATATGCAAATCCATAAATGTAATTCACCAAAGAAATAGAAGCATAAACAAAGACTGTATCATCCTCTCAATAGATGTAGAAAAAGCATTTGACAAAATTCAGCATCCTTTTCTAACAAAAACACTTAAGAGTGTAAACATAGGCGGCACATTTCTGAATCTGATCAAAACCACCTACAACAAACCCACAGATAATATACTGAATGGAATAAAATTGAAAGCTTTTCCACTTAGAACTGGAACCAAGCAAGGATGTCCTCTATTGCCACTACCATTCAACATAGTTTCGGAAGTTCTAGCCAATGCAGTGAGGTAACCAAAGGATATAAAGGGCATCCAAATGGGGGCAGAGAAGGTCAAATTCTCGCTCTTTGCTGATGATATGGTCTTGTACTTAGAGAACCCCAGAGATTCAACCATAATACTCCTGGAAGTGATGAAGAAATACAGTAAGGTCTCAGGGTATAAAATCAGTGTCCACAAATCAGTAGCCTTTGTATATGCCAATAATAGCTAAGTTGAGAAGCTAATCAAAGACACAATTCCCTTCACAGTAGCTTCAAAGAAAATGAAATACCTAGGAACATACCTAACAAAAGAGGTGAAGGACTTCTACAAAGAGAATTATGAAACTCTAAGAAAAGAAATAGCAGAAGACATTAATAAATGGAAAAACATGCTGTGCTCTTGTCTGGGAAGAACTGACCATGTTAAAATGTCCATACTACCAAAAGCAATCTACAGATTTAATGCAATCCTCATTAAAATACCAATATCACATTTTGAAGAACTGGAAAAAATAGTTCTTCATTTTGTGTGGAACCAGAAAACACTCTGTATAAAAACCCTGTAATAAAAACAATGCCAGAGGCATCACTCTACCAGACTTTAGGTTATATTACAAGTCCACAGTGATCAAAACAGCATGGTATTGGACATAGAGCCATAGACATTTGGAACCAAATAGAAAACCAAGAGATGATACCAGGCTCTTATAACCATCTGATCTTTGATAAAATAAACAAAAGCATACACCAGGGAAATAATCCCTATTCAATAAATGGTGCTGGGAGAACTGGATAACCACATGTAAAAGACTTAAGTTGGACCTATACCTTTTGCCACTTATAAAAATTGACTCAAGATGGATAAAAGATTTAAATCTAAAACATAAAACAATAAAAATCCTAGCAGAAAGTGTGGGGAAAACTCTTGAGCAGGTGTCCTCACCACGGCCCGTGGGCCATAAGAGGTCCCCCGTGGACATTTATCTGACCTGCCACGGACATTATCTGGCCTGCTGGGTATTTTTGCTACCACTGCCTGTCCTGCTTAGAAGCCGACTCGTCCCGGAACCTGCAGTCCGGCCCTCCAATGGTCTGAGGGACAGTAAACTGGCCCCCTGTTTAAAAAGTTTGAGGACCCCTGCTATTGAGGATGTCAGCCTGGGGAAAGATTTTATGAAGAAGACTTCAGTGGCAATTGCAATAACAAAAATAAACAAATGAGTCTTAATTAAGCTGAAAATCTTCTGCACAGCTAAGGACAAAACAATCAAAGCTGGAAAACAACCTTCTGAATCAAAAAAGATATTTGCATGGTATGAATTTGACAAAGGGTTGATAACTAGGATCTATAAAGAACTCAAATTACTCAACAAAAAAGGAGCAAAGAATCCCATCTATCACTGGGTAAGAGACATGAACACATCTTTCTCTGAGGAAGACAGATGAATAGCTAACAAACATATGAAAATATGCTCATTGATCCTAATCATCAAAAAAATTCAAATCAAAACTACTCTGAGATATCACTTAACCCCCATTAGAATAGCCCACATCACAAAATCCCAGAGTTGTAGCTGCTGGTATAGATCTGTAAAAAGAGGGACACTTTTATACTGTTGATGGGACTGCAAACTTATAGAGCCTCTTTGAAAGTAGGATGGAGAACCCACAAAGAACTCAAATTAGACCTTCTGTTTGACTCCTCAATCCCACTACTACACATCTACTCAGAAGAAAAGAAATCATTTTAACATTTGCACTAGATTGTTTATCACAGCCCAATTTACAATCATGAAGATGTAGAAACAACCTAAATGCCCATCAACTCAGCAATGGATTAACAATCTGTGGTGTATACCATGTATACCATGGAACACCATTCAGCCATAAAAAAGATGGTGACATTACATCTTTTGTATTAACCTGGATGGAGTCAAAACACATTCTTCTTAGTAAAGTATCTCAAGAATAGAGAAGCATATATCCAATGTACTCAATTTTATTAGGAAACCAGTAGATGGTCTAACCCACACCTACATAGGAGAAAAACTTAATACTATTCATGTTGGGAGAGGGAGAATGAGGGATGCAGGTGAGGAGGCAGGGATTGGTGTGCAACCACTTATAGGACACAGGTCAGGGTGTATGGCCAACTTTTAGGTGTGGAATACAACTAAGAGGGACTCTACACCCAAAAAATTCAAATATTGTGAACTGGGTGTTTGTACTCTCACAATAACCTGAAATGGGAAAAAAAAAATCTAGTGAAAAAGGTGGACAATATGGATACACAGATGGGGAAACTGCAAATGAGAAATGGCAACTATCTAGAGATGTCAAATGGAAATGCTTAGTGTTACAAATACAAAGTAAGAGATAAAAAATCCTTTGCCAAGTTTATCAACAGTTTAGAGACTGCAGGAAAAAAATCCACAAACTTCAAGATAGGTCATTAAAATTATTCAAATTAAAACCCAAAGGGGAGAAAAAGTAGGGGAAAAAAAGAACATAGTATACAGAACACCTGGAAGATTATTAAGTCATCTAGTATGTATACTTGGAGGCCATGAAGAAAAGAAAAATAGAATAAGAAAGAAGACATATTTGAAGTGAAAAATGGCTAGAGATTTTGCAAAATAAAGCACACAGCAAAGCAGTTCAGAGAACCCTAAAAGAAAAAAAAAAGTACCATATAGTTAGTCATATCACTGTCAAATTTCTGAAAATGAAAGACCAAGAAAAAATACTGAAGATAGAGAAAAAAGAAATATACTAAGGTACATATATCCAAATAACCACAGATTTTGATCAGAAATTACACAAGCCAAAAGAAAATAGACTATGTTTAAACTTCTAGGGAAAAAAGAAGCCTGTCAATCTGAATTCTGCACCAGTGAAGATACCTTCCAAAGGGAAGCAGAATGAGGAATCTTTCAGACAAAAACTGAAGAATTCACTAACAACAGACCTGCACTGTGAGATGTGTTAAAGAAAGTTCTTCAGATAGAAGAGAAATTGATAGCAAATGGTAAGGTGAATCTATGCAAAGAAATGTACATTGGTAGAAACTATGAAAAACATACAGCAAATAAAACATAATTCTAAAGATTTTAAAAGTCTTTATAAGACAATTGCTTAATGAGAGCATAAAGCAACACATGTTCCATCTTAATAAATAAAAAAACAAATCTTATTATATAAAAAGTTCAAGAGAAACATGAGTTGTTTTATATAAACTCTCTTGGAATATATAAGGAAACATTTTCCAACTCATTTTATGAGGCCATTACACTTATACCAAAATAAGACAAAGCATTACAAGGATTTTAGAGAACTAATTTTAGAGAACTAAAACCTCATGATCATAGACATCAACTTCCTTATCAAAATATGGGCAAGTCAAATTGAGTAATATAGAAAAAGGACAGTACATAATGACTAACTGGGGCCCATCTTTCAAATGCAATGTTGGTTCAACGTTCAATTGCCAACCAATATAATTCCTCCAACAACAAATTGAAAAAAAAATCTATATGCGCTTTTAAATAGATCCAGGAAAAAAGACTATTGGCAAAATTTAATATCATTTATGATTTAAGGGAAAAATAAAACCTATCAGCAAACTAGGAATCTAAGGGATATTACTCAGTGCATTAAAGGGCAACTAGAAAAATCTCACAGCTCAAATCATGCTCAATGGTAAAAGACATGTCCCCAAAGATTGGGAACAAGGCAAAGATGTCTGATTTCACCACTTCTGGGCAACACTGGTAGAGGGTTCTAGCCAGTGTGAAAACACAAGAAAAAGACAGGAAAGGCATACAGACTGGAAAGGAAAATAACATTGTGTTTATTAACAGACATAACCACCTAAGGTACTAAATCTCAAGTCACTAAAAAGCTATTATAACTAATAAGTTTAGTTATCTAGTTTGCAAGATACAAGCAGAAATATTAAAAGATCAATTATGTATAATCAATGTTCAACTTCAAAAAGTCAAACTATAAAATACAATAGCATTCATAATAGCATAAAAATTATAAAATGTGGATAATTATGGGTTGTAGATTGAAAAGCACAAAATATTCCCAAGAGAAATTAACAAAGGCTCAAATAAATGGAGCATCATGTTCACGGATCAAAAAACTCAATATTTTTAAGATGTCAGTTTTCTACCAACTGATCTACAAATTTATCATGATTCCAGTCAAAATTTCTACAACATTGGTAGGAATTAACAAACATATTCTAAAACTTACTCTTGTCTCAATAATAAGACATATAATTTTAAAATGAATAAAAGACTTAAAACAGATTTTTCACAAATGGAGGTACACAAATGTCAAATAAGCATATGAAAAGATGCTCAACACTATTCATTATCAGAGAAAGGAAAATAAAACCACAATTAGATACGGGTCTATATTAAAATAGCTATCATTTAAAAAAACAAAACTAACAGTAGTAAGCGATGGCAAGAATTTGGAATACTTGGAAATCTCAAAGATTCTGTAATTTTGTGGGTGGTGGGAAAATGAAAAATGGTACAAAAACTGGAAAACAGTTGATGTTGGCAGTTTTTTTATAAAGTTAAATACAAACTTGTCACTGATTCTAACTAATAATCTATTAAGTATTCACTCAAGATAAATAAAACATGATGTGGAGAGAAAACTGAATGCAAAGAATCATGAAAAAATGTTTTGGATGGTGAACTTGTTCTTCATCATCATGTGATGTGATGGTGATTCCTTGACTATAAATTTTGTCAATATACATTTAACTGTACACTTGAAATTAGTGAATTTTATTGTATATAATTATGTCTTGACAGACTGAATTCCAATTAAGTTTCAAGGACAGAAATCAGATCAATGGTGACCAGAGGTTGGGAGTAGGGGAAGAGATTGACTATTAAGGAATTGAAGGAATTTTTTTTCATGTTGCCAGAAATGTTCTGTAACTTGGTTTTGGTGTTCTTTGACACATATATATATGTCTGACAACTAAGTTCACAAACTTATCACCAAGAGCCTATGCTGGCAGCACTATACAAACAACTCAGTAAGGTCTGTAACCTTGGCATATCAGGGTCTCACAGTTGTGTTTGTGTCGATGTGTGGTGGTATCTTGCTGAGTGGCACTCATTATTGTTGTGCAGTTTTGTGAGCCATCATGAGAATGTCAGAGCTTGCATTAGAGCAACAAAAAGATACTAAATTTCTTATTAAACTTGGCAAGAATGGAAGCAAAATCAAGAACATGATAGACCAAGTTTATGGGGAAATGCCAGGAAGAAAACATTAGTGTACAAATGGATTGAATGTTCTTCTAAGGGAAGACAAACTGTCACTGATGAAGAGAACTTAGGGCAGCCAGTAAGACAAGCACAACTGAAGAAACATTGCATATCTTTGTTGACTTGTATATCAAAATCATTGGCTGACTATGAGAAGCATAGCAGACGAAGTAAACATCAATAGAGAAGCAAGAAAATCTTAACTGAAAATCTTGGCATGAAAAAGGTGTGTGCAAAAATGGTCCTAAAGGAACTCACCAATGAACAAAAGCAAAGGAGAGCTAAAGTTTCCCAAGATCTTTTGGAGAGGCAAAACAACGTTATCACTGGGGATAAAACATGGGTGTACCAATACAACCCCAAAAGAAAGTGTCAAAGAGCACAGTGGAAGTCAGCCAATTCTCCAGGACCAAAAAAGTTCTATCAGTCCAAATGAAGAGTTAAAATCTTGTTGCTAACCACTTTTGACATCAGAGGGATTGTTCATTATGAATTTGTACTAACTGGAAAAACAGTCAACCAAGTTTACTATTTGGAAGTCCTGAAAAGTCAACAAAACGATCTGAACTTTCTGCCAGCCACTCATGGCTCTTGCATCACAAAATGTACCAACTTACACAGCAGCATCTGTAAAGGAGCTTTTAGCAAGTAAACAAGTAACTGTATGGGAACACCCTCCTTACTCAGCTATCTGGCTTCCAGTGACTTTTTTATTTACCTGAAGATAAAGAAAATATTGAAAGGAAGACATTTTGATGACATTCAGGACATCAAGGGTAATATGACAATAGCTCTGATGGCCATCCAAGAAAAAGTGTTCCAGAATTGATTTGAAGGGTGGACTAGGTTCTGCTGCATAGCTCCCCAAAGGAGTGACCACAGGGATATTACTATCACTTCAAAGGTGAAGTGATACTCACCAACGTAATACATAGCACTTTTTCTAGGATGAGTTCATGAACTTATTTGTCAAAATTCATATTTACCAAAATTTACCAAACTGGATATTTTTGGAAGATTTTTAACCTTAATATATTAAGGTTTCCACAGGAAAATTCTTGTGACCCCCCAAATTTTGTAGGCTGCCATTTTACCAAAAGACAGTGGAAATACGCTCTCAGAAGCACAAGGAGTCGTAAAAATATAACACTACTGTGTATCCATATTAATTAGAAATAAAACAAAACTATAAGATAAACTAAACTGAAATAAAATAAAATAAAAACCAAAATGGACTCAGAAGATACCTATCCACATACCTTTCCTACATGGAATGAAATATCTGGGGCCTTGTGATTGAATAAAGGAATGTACGTCAAAAGAAAGAATGCCCGAAACACTGATTATAAGATTGTTGGTCCCCGCGATGGTGTAAGTGTGGCACAAACGTGATCAGCATGAACACACAGATTACCTTTGTGTCTCAGAAAAAAGAACCTTCTCCCTAGCATCCCCCCCACCTTTTTTTCCTGTAAGAAAAGATCTATATAGAAGGAATGGAAAGAGAGAGAGAGAGGGAATTACTCTATTGATTACTACAAATAAATTAATTAAACTGTGAAGGTCTGGGATATAAAATGGCAGATTCCTTTCCTTCCACAAAGGGAAATAAATGATTAACTTTCTACCACCAACAATGATCAATTTAGTAAGATTTTAAGTTAATCTTTCAAAACATTAGTTTAGAAATGGTCACAAGATTTATGTTAAAAACACTTTACAACACTATGATTTTTATGCACTCTTTTACACTCAGTTTTTATTATATCAAAGGAATACCTGAAGTTAAAATGTTAAGCACAAGGTTTCTGCAAAGTCCAGAAGACAGTATGAATTCCTGTCTTACTAATGGCAGGTGCCCCTGAGGCATCATGTGTACAGTTATGTTTGGACATCACCCTGTCGTTACACAGCACGGAGAATGGACAGCGGCAGCCTGCCCTGCCCTGAGTCCCAAAACCAATGACTTTCAGCTGTCTCTCCTCTCGTTCACCTCCATATTGCCAAATAACATACTTGCTTTGCTATTTCTTGCTTGTTTTTCAATTTTAGATGCTATTTGCTAACTTTTTAATGTGGACGATAGGATTTTGAGCGCTCCCAACACACTCTACCTCTTCCATTCTTCTGTGATAGATATACCATGACAATCATTCAAATCAGCATAAATACATAAGAGTCAGAGCTGAACCACGTCTGGGCAATAGCTAGGTTTCTTTTCTGATACAGCTTTCTGTCCTCTTGAAGGTGATGTTCATCTTGTTTTTTCATCCTCTTAGGCTTCCCTTGCTGCCAGCCTACATTTCCATTTTCTCCATCTGGATTAGTTTATAGTCCATCTGTCTTCTAGATTCTAACACTTTGTGGCTTTTGTGACCTTTGTGGCAAGGCGAGGACATGACCTTGGCAGCCAAACACCTGCAGCAGGACAGCGAGGCCGGCCTCACCAGGGCAAACCAGGCATCTGGCTTGTCTTTTGACACCGCTGAGGCTCTGCTCAGTCCTTTTATTCCTTGATCTGCTCAGATCCCATTTCTTGTGCAGCTGGAGAAAACATTCACTTACTTTTAAAGGTAAGCTGACTTAATGAATTTGAGAAGAAGACAAGGTCCCCCAGTCCTCACACCTACCTTCACCGCACTGAAGCAGACTGCGTGCAGCAGGGCGGCGGCCAGGACGCTCCGGGCCACACCGTACACGGCCGAGGTGAGCCCCGACACAGCTGGAACACAAACAGCAACAGTTCTTCCTAAGACTGGCCACTCTGAAAATCAACAAATCTTGTACGAAAGTGCAGGAATGGTTGTAGCTTTCAAATATAAGATGCCACCTGAGGGGGCAGAGAATACACCTACGGGACCCATCAAAGGCACTGGGTGACTCACAGGTGCAAGAAAGAGACTGGCCATTTAATAAAAATTCAAGAGAAAAACATTTAGGAAGAACCCTTACAGCATTCTTAAAAGACAGAGTGGACGTGTCAGAGGAAGGGAGGGAGACCTCAGAGCTGACAGGTGAAAGCCGCTGGCTGAGGAAGAAATCCTGAATGCAATTTCAGTGGAAGAAAGGGGAAGGTGGGGGGAACAAGCACGTGCTCCTACATAGTGTGTTTGTGCATGTGTGTGAGTGTGTATGTGTGTATATGGGTGTGCATGTGTGTGCCTATGTGCATGTGTGTATATGTGTGTGTGCATATGTGTATGTGTGTCCATGTGTGCATGTGTGTGCATGTCTGTATATGTGTGTGTGTGGTGTGTGTGAATGTGTGTGTGGATGTGTATATGTGTCCATGTGTGCATGTTTATATGTGTGTATGTGTGTGTGCATGTGTGTGTCCATATGTGTGCATGTTCATATGTGTACATTGTATGTGCATGTGTATGTGTGCATATGTGTGTATATGCATCCATATGTGTGTATGTTTATGTGTGTGTGCATGTGTGTGTATGTGTGCATGTGTGTAATGGGTAGAAACACTAATCACCTTCCGTACCTGACTTCATTTAACCCCACAGCACTCCTGTGAGGTTGGAACATTCATTTCCAGTTCTAGCAGGGTAGGCTGAAAAGCTAAGCAACCTGCACAGTACCTCCAGGTAAGCATTGGGTGAGAGTTTACCCATCGTAGTCTCAACCTAAAGTCCTACATTAAAGGAGAGTCAGGGTGATGGTTTAGGGATACAGGTCACCTGTTTCTTACAGGTACACACACAGTACACATTCACAATATCACACAACCTCCACACACTGATACACTCCCAGGCTTGTATATGTACATGCTCAAACACACACTCTCACACATGTACCCACATCCACACACTCTCACATACACATTATTCTTCTAAGGTACACTTTGAAGGGCACCAAACCTATTCCAAATTGTAGAATTCTTTGATTATGCTCAACTAAGCTTCTGGTTTGGCTGAATGATTCCAAACGTGCCCATCATTACCCTTCCTGACCCAAACCAACCAACGTTGTTTAAATGCACAGGACAAAGACCATCTAACCATCTAGTCCCTTATCCCCTGCCCAAGGCTAGTTAGCCCTTCTCCCAATTTTAGATTCCTTTACAGCAAGAGGAGATATAAAGGACTTACCAGAACCTCCAAAAAACAGCATGTCGATTTGTTCCAAAAGATAAATGCAGAAAGTGTTGATTTGCGGGAAGAGCCCAAGGAGGGAAATCGCAGGGAAGCAATATAGAAATGCTGAAAGTGAACAAACGGGACCGATGAGAAGCCACAGTAACTGCCTGCTGCCACGCTGCCTGCCCCCGCTCCAGGCCACCCAACCCGAGATGCTGGAGGGACTCCTGCACTCCCCTCAGCCTGGAGCTGACCCAAGGAGGGGGCCCTTGGAGAGGCCCGCAGACAGGCCCAGGACCAAGCACAGACCCCCGTGACAGAGAGTATCAGAAGACCGGTCTGTAGTTGGAGGCAGCTGGACTTGGGGAAGTCGGGGGTGGGAGAAAGGAAACTGGGAAGAAGTCCTGGGATGTGCAGAAACAGGGGTGACCACAGTCCCCTCCTAGGCGGAGAAGGGAACACTATAGCCGAAGGGGATCTTCACCCTGGGCTTCTGACCTTGAGCATTTGGGTGACTAAGAGTCTAGCACATTCCAAGCGCTGAGTGGAGACTTAGTTTAGTGAGAGCTCAAGACTCTCACAGCGGAATCAGGGAGAGTGAAAGGAGCGAGGCTGTTACAAGATGCTGGTTCTGGGGGATGGCATCGCCCAGCAGACGAAGGTGGCCCTGGCCCAGAAGAGAGACGAAGTGCCACCCACACCATCGGAACAAGGCAACAGCACAACTGGTAAGAAGAGGTGCGGGTTACAGGTCCAGGACGCAGAGAAACAGCACTTCACGGGGACTGTCCCAGCATTCTCTGCGGCTTAATTCTACTCAAGTTGGGTTGCATGGAAATTCCCCTTAGCAGAGCTATAGTACACCTGCCTTCCTTTCTGTCTGCAGAGAGTGGCATGGAGTTTGATGCTGATAAACCTCAATAAAACTAAGGAAATTTGATTTGAAATCCAATACGTCTAGACATTGGAACTGTGTCCTAAAACTGTACATAAACCACAGTGGAAAATGAGTCAGGATGATAAGGGAGCTGGAAAACAGAAAATGCAAAGTTTCCATAGTGAAAACTTTCCATAGAGGAAGGAGAGTATTTGTATATCCCATTCTCTTTTTCTTTTCTTTCTTTCTTTTTTTTGAAACAGAGTCTCAAGCTGTCACCCTAGGTAGTGCCGTGGCGTCATAGGTCACAGCAACCTCCAACTCTTGGGCTCAAGGGATTCTCTTGCCTCAGCCTCCCAAGTAGCTGGGACACAGGCACCCCCACACCCAACACCCAGTTCTTTTTTGTTGCAGTTGTGATTGTTTATTTAGCAGGTCCGGCTGGGCTCAAACCTACTGGCCTTGGTGTATACGGCCAGCGCCCTACTCACTGAGCTATGGGCTCTGAGCCCCATTCGCTTAAAATAGTTAGCTAATATTATTTGGTTAAAACAGGCACCATCTTTGGCCACAAGCGGGTAAACACTGTCACATCTAATTAGTTCTTTCTTCTCTCATCTTTTTTCTTCAATGCCCCTTGTGATGGACTGAATCATGTTCCCAAAAAAAGATGCCCTCTTTTTCAATAGTTAATTAAAAGTAATGATGGAATGAGGACTACAGAACTGCACAACTTTATGTAATGAACATGACTGCTCTATTAGGACCTCTGCGTGAAGTTGAAGCCGCGTGTCTAGACACACAGAGATTTTGTCATAATGTTTTCTGTGGCAAAATTTCAACTATATTGTAGAAAAGTACAGCATCAAAATCAGTTGTTTTTCACGCAAAGCAGGCAATAAGATATAAATACTGATATGCTAGACATAAATATAAGATGTAATTTTTTAAAGTTTTTAAAATGGGACTCAGAGATATGAAATAGTAAGAAACAAACAGAAATTTAATTACAGAACATGTAAGTCATGAGCATCAAAATGTTACTCCTGGCTGGGCACAGCGGCTCCCGCCTGTAATCCCAGCACTCTGGGAGGCCGAGGCAGGAGGATCACTTGAGCTCAGGACTTGGAGACCAGCCTGAGCAAGAGTGAGACCACCTCTCTACTAAAGATAGAAAGAACTAGCCAGACATTGTCGTGGGCCCCCATCACCCCAGCGACTCAGGAGGCTGAGGCAGGATGATCACTTTAGCCCATAATCCAAGGTTGCTATCAGTTAGGGTGATACCACAGCACTTTAGCCTGAGCAAGACTGTCTCAAAAATAAATAAATATTGAAATTAAAGATATTTTTAAAAATTAGTAAAAAAGAAATGTTGATCCATAAATTTTCAAGTAAACTGGATATTTTCTCTTAACGTTGGGGCTCAAAACCTGACAATGATCATTTTATACTACGCTATACCTTCCACTTCCAGCGGCAGAGAGACGTTGCAATGAGATTTTATTAGTTTGCACTTCAAAGTGCTGTGTGTGGGAGTGTGTGTGTGTAGAGAGAGAGAAACTACACTGAGAATGAAGAACAGCAGGGCAGAGTCTGCATGAGGAATGATATTAAAGACACTCAAATATTCAGCAAATCACAGGGAAAGATATGTCTTATTCTGTATAAGAAATACATTAGCCACTGCAGTAAAAACTACAGAAGGGAAAAGAACTGGAGCACGACAAATAACGGCACGAGGAAAATAAACTGGCAAGAGAGGCCAGACGTCATCGCTGAGGATGCTCTGGCTGTGGGTGCAGCATAGGGATTTAGTGAAACGGCAGCCGACAAGAAGGCCACCCTAGGTCCTCTCCAAAACACATGGGAGCAAGGAAGCTCCAGCCTTTAAATAAAAGCTGCGGAGGGAAGGAGGGGACAATGGAGTTCTCGTTCCTCACCGCTCAGGTGGCAGTTAACGTGAACAAAAAATCAGTCAATCACTCGCTATGGTACCAGGGATTCTGAAGAACTACACTTAAAATTGCGGAAATTACTTTGTCCTTTTTCCCAAAAGTAAAAAATAGAAATGTCCCCATTGCTACTTGCAATTTTCCCTATGAGCAAACATGTTTCGTTAGCATACCACTGCGTGGGTCTGTGATTTTCTTTCACTTCTTCCTAACTCATTTTTCTTACTAGTTATCAACAATGCAGAAACTTCTGGTATAGTTTTGCACCTTTCCAAACAAAATTCATAAATAAAAATATTAGAAGTTTTCATTTCTTTTGTGAATAACATGAATTGCTACATCTTCAGGTTTGGGGCGCCAAGTGTGTAGAATGAAGACACCTTGGAACTGACACTGAACCCCAGGGCTGACGGGAAGTGTTCACGTGGTCTTCAATACACCTGGTCTGGGTATTAATGGTCCCAAAATGGACAACTGAGGCCAGGAATAGACCTTTGTATAAGACACAGAAAGGGGAGGTCTGAGTGTTCAGGAAAGGGTGGGTATGATTCAGCAGCTGGTTACAAAATCCCCACTTATCTCCAAGGGTTGTATTACTGAAGCTGCATTGTCCTGGGCAGGGGTTTGAAGAATCCATCAAGTCCATGAGCCAGGGCCACAGCTACTGGCTGATCTCCTGCTGCCTGAACTTCTCCCATGCCAGGGAACTCCTTGTTTCACCAAGCAACTTAGTCTGGTACCTGCCAGCTCTACAGTGAGCTGAAATACACCTACTACCTGCTAGGACTGGTTATTATGGCCACAGCATACATCTCCCTTTGATGTAGAAGGGTTTTTATTTGGTTTTGTTTTACTTTTTAAATTTTATTGATTGAGTGATTGAGACAGGCTCCCACCATGTTGCTCCTTGAACAATCGGAAGCTGCTGTATCTGCACACCTCTGGCACCCAAGGGTTTCTTCTCTGGGTTGCACATCCCGGTTCATTCCCAGTTCCCAGACCCAGGGTAGCCCACGTGACCCTACTCCTCTGGGCATGCTCTGGCTTGGGTCCTGCTCCTTTTGAAATACACTAAGAACTGAAGGCCTCCTGGCTTTCTCACCCACAGGATAATCACAAAGCCAGACTCACTCAGGGGCTTTTGCCAAAGTTACGCAAATGGAAAGTAATGGAAATCCCAGTCCAGAGGTCACGGTCTCTGCATAAGCGCAGGAAATGAGTGCTGACTAGGAAGGACTCGGACCTTACTGCTAGAAATAAAAACAAAGAAAGTGTCCTTGCAGTGAGAGGAAAGTGCACCACGTGAATATACATGAAGATCGTAAGAGAAAGAGAAACGACACATCATCCTCAGGGTTCATATCCCTTCTCTCATCTTCATTTTCCTCCTTTCATTGCTCTATTATCTGACATGCGCCTGCCTGTGAGAAGCTCCTTTCCTTGCACCACGTGTGACAGGAGCTTCTCCATCTCCCCTGCAGCGTCTGCCTCACTGACTCCCACCCCTGGCTCTGCCCGGGGGGCAGAGTGAGCTGCACACGGTCCTCGGATTCCTCTGCCGCCTCCTCGCCCTGACAGGTGACAAGGCTGAGCACAAACCGCTGAGCCGCAGTGCTAATGAGAGACTCCCGATAAGGTGCAGCTCTGGGAAATACGTCCTGCTCCCTGGCACCTGCAAAAGGATGAACGTGCCCGCCCAACACAAGGTCACCTTTGGCCACCGATGGTAAACAATGTCACACACACTTAGTTCTTGCTTCTCTCTCATCCTGTCTCCTAAATGGCCCTTGACCTGGGTTCAATGTGTTCCTACAAAAGATGTTGAAATCCTCACCCCCAGTAACTGTGAATATGACTGTATTTGGAAATAAGGCCTTGGAAAATTAACCGCTGAGCTGAGGGCATTAGGGTCCATCTGGGCCCTCATCTGATATGACTAGTGTCCTTATAAAAAGGGTGAAATTTGGGCAGAGACACGCACAGATGGAAAACTGTGTTGACACAGGGGGACAGCCCCGGATGAGCCTTGGAGACAGGCGTGTTCTAGGCCCCTCTCTGGAGCCTTCACAGGCCACGACTCTGCTGACACCTTCATCTTGGACTTCTGGGCTCCAGAACTAGAGGCAACAAATCTCTGGTGTTTTAAGCCACTTGTTTGGGGTAATCTGTATGGCAGCCCTGAAACAAATACACTCCTTTTTCCTTCCAATCTCCTGTTTTCTCCCAATTTTTTCTTCTCTTCTGGCTGCTCCCTGGACATAGGGATGGCAGCAGCCAGGGACTACTTAGATCCCTTGTTAGAGGGGAAAGGGTGAAGAAGAGCCACAAATAAGACATAGCTTCAAATTGCTGCTGTTCTCCCTCCTGAAGTCAGAAACACAGTCTAAGCCTCTCTGCCCTTCCTCTTTCCCGTGTGGTCTAAACTCACTTCACCACCTTTCCCTGCTGAGTACAAATCAGTGTGTCCAACACAGTCATTCTCCAGAGATCGTTACTGTTCTATTTTTCTATTTATCTTTACCCCATAAGTGATTTTGTCGACTGATAGGAATATTTATCAACATTCTTACTTGTCCCTGTTGACAAGAAGACAAAGATACGTTATTAGGGAGAAAGTTTCATGAGGGAAGGGGGCTTCCACTGAGAGAATGCTCCCTGTCCAGTCCCAAATGTGACTGATTGGAAGAAAAATAAAACGTGAATGTGCATAGCTAGTAACATACTCCAGAACAAGGGTTACTGCTAAAAGTCAAGTCTCAGGCTTTTTCCAAGTACATTAAGGACTTAACTTACTGAGCTGTAATAACATCTCCCATCCTAACACCATTTGTAAGTTTGCCAAGACAATAGCACTTAGTCAACAGGGCTGGCTTTTTTACAACAGCAAATTAAACAACAACAACAAAAGAAACAACAAAAGCGGAAGGAGAGGCCTATGTACCAAAAAGCAATTTGTCAGTGGAATAAATGTCAAGCTCTTCTGCCCCCAAATCTCTTTCTACAGATCATAAGTCCCAACTTATTCCACAGACAAATTGACTACAGCCTTCTCTAATTTATGAATGGGAAGCATTCCAAGAGTTCATTTGTCCATTAATCTCTTTAGTACTTAAAGCATTATTTCATGCATTTAACATGTATTCAGTTAGTATCTGTAGATAGCAGACTCCGCTGAGGACTCAGTGCAGAGAAACCAGGCAGGTGTTGCCTTCACTGTGCAGATAAGCTAGTGAGGGTGACAGTCATTACTCAGACACCACAAATACAAATAGCCTGCCACACAGTAGGTTACAAAGTGAGAAGTAGGAGTTGCTAGAGGACAGACAATGGAACCAAACGGAGGGAGATGTGACGCTGTTAACTGGCTTGGTTAAGGGTGGGGGAGACAGGAGGAATACTATGCATGAGGAGGAGAAGGGAAGAGGTCACAGCAGGTGGGCTTCTGGCCAGGCACAGACCCTGGTGACCTGTCAGAGTGGGACTCTACCAACAGTAACCCACTAACCTAGAGAAAATACGGCCAGGAAGTACCCAAGGTGGAATGTGGGGTGGGAGAGGGAAAAGGCAACACTTCATACAAACGTTTCTTGACGATCTTCTAAAATCCCTTTACGCCCTCTTCTCCACCTCTAATCCCAGGCCCTGTGTGCCCTTGAGCTCTTGCCCCCAGCGCTGCTATTTGCAAAAAGAAGATGGCAGGAAAGAATAGCCCTCCTCAGTGTGTGCAGTAGTGACCAGGCGTCTCTATCCACTCAGGCTCTGACTTCTCCCTGCAACTCAATGGACAAGGAGGATGGGCAGGCTAAGTAATAAGGAGGTAAAGACGACAGAGCCTTTCTCCTTCCTTACTCTGTGTGTGTGTGTGTGCACTGTATGCGTGGATGTGTGTGTGCATGTGTCCGTGTGTGCATGTGTATGTATGTGTGTGCATGTGTGTATGTGTGGGCGTATGCATGTGTGTGCGCATGTGTGTATGTGTGAATATGTGTGTGCATGTGTATGCGCGGGGGTGTGTGTGCATGTGTCTGTGTGTGCATGTGTATGTATGTGTGTGCGCGTGTGTATGTGTGGGTGTATGCGTGTGTGTGTGCGCATATGTGTATGTGTGAGTGTGTGTGTGTGCATGTGTATGCGTGGGGGGGGTGTGTGCATGTGTATGCGTGGGGGGGTGTGTGCATGTGTATGTGTGTGTGTGCGTGTGTATGTGTGGATGTATGCATGTGTGTGCGCATGTATGTGTGAGTATGTGTGTGTGTGTGCATGTGTATGCGTGGGGGTGTGTGCATGTGTCTGTGTGTGCATGTGTATGTGTGTGTGTGTGCGTGTGTATGTGTGGATGTATGCATGTGTGTGTGCATGTGTGTATGTGTGAGTATGTGTGTGTGTGTGCATGTGTATGCGTGGGTGTGTGTGCATGTGTATGTGTGTGTGCGCGTGTGTATGTGTGGGTGCATGCATGTGTGTGTGCATGTGTGTATGTGTATGTGTGTGTGCGTGTGTATTCATGTGTATGTCTGTGTGTGCATGTGTATGTGTGGGTGTGGGAAAGTGTATGTGTGTGTGTGTGCCTGTATGTGCGTGTGTATGTATGTGTGTGGGGGGTTGGGGTGTGTGCGTGTGTCTTTGTGGGTATGTGCGTGTGTCTCTGTAGGTGTGTGCATGTAGAGTCTGTGTGGGTGTGCACATGTGTGTATATGTGTGTTCATGTGTATGTATGGGTGTGTGCATGTGTATGTATGGGTGTGTGCATGTGTCTGTGTGGGTGTGTGCATATGTTTGTGTATGTGTGTGCACGTGTGTTCCAACCAACAGAGCATCAAATGACAAAGAAGTAAAGTAAAAATCTCAGGAAGAGTAGAAACAGGTACTTTTGAGCAATGACCGGGAGTCTAACCATGGGACCTCTTCCTATGTTTTTTTAACCAACAGGTTTCTGTTTCCTAATTGAATTCAGAGACTCTTTGAAAAGTGGTGCCTAACACTTTGGCATTAATAAGCTAAACAGACGCTCACGTGATGTAACTGGAAGAGAAGTGCAGTGGGCTGAGGTGGGCTGGGTGCAGTGGCAGTGAATACAGACACAGCAGGAAGAGAAAGGGTCGTGGCGAAGGAGGCCAGAGGATGGAACGCCTACCAGAGAGCCCACCTATCAGGAGCACATGAAAGCTTACGCCACATCCGGGCGCCACATCCAGCTCCACTGGAGAGACCCAAGGAGCTATCCTGGGGGTGTGGAAAGGGTGATGTGATCTACGGCTTTGACAGTCTTCTCTTGAGTAAGACTTCTATCTGGCAAGTGAGAGATGCAGGCTGGTCACTTTAGGAGCTGCCCTTTATCAACTCAGTTGGCAAATGCCATCATAGCCAATTACAAGTCAGCAGGTGTGTAAGCCCGTTGATGTCTGCATAAGGATTCTCTGAGCACTGGCAGTCAGGTCTTCAGAGCTGCAGGTCAATACTGGAGCAGCCTCTGTGCATAATAAGCTTGGTGCTGGGCACGCTCCCTTGCCACTCTGTATGTTCAAGCATGATGCCTCGTTTAAAACCTGCAGGGATTTCCGAGGTGGGCAGTATGTTTCTCCCCACTTGGTTTTACTTACGGACACACATCTAGCAAAGTGGCAAAGTTGGAATTCAAATAGCCAGTGGTCTAAACATTACACAATACAGGGACTGGTTTAAACAGAGCACTTGGTGCCAAACACGGACCCAAAGTAAAGACACCCGTGCTGACTGGAGTGACCAGAGCAGCCAGGACTCCACCTGGGCTGAGAATCACGCCTGTTCATGCTGCCACCTGATGGCAGAAGCCCCCAGTAGACACCACAGATATCACAGTGCTGTAACTTCTTGATCATGAGTACCGACACCCTTTAAGCGGGTTCCATCAGTGAATGCTTGGGGGCCTGGGCTTCCCCGCTGCCTTCTGCAGAAGTACGAGCCAAGAGGGAAACACACATCTCTCCACTCAGTAACCAAGGGAGGCAGCTTCTCCAACTAGAGCTGCAGAAGGTAAAAGAGAGACAACTCCCGACCCACATTTTTCTGCACAACCCCACAGTGAACTTACCTATTAAGTAGTCCCTAGCCGACTGCAGGGACACGGGAGAGAAGAGCTTCAGGCCATATACAATGTAACGGGGAGGGTGCCTGGCTTTGGCCCCTGTATCCAGAAGCAAAATAAGGCCACACAGCACACAAAAATAGATGGGTCTGCTGTACGTTATGATTTGGTTGTGTCCCTAGAAAACAAACAGAGTTTCTGAATGACACCTTTTATTCTGATTAAATGACAAGAGCCTCACGGTCAGTAACTGACACCACATTTACCACTTAGACCACAGTTCATTCACACAGAACGCTCAAAGAGAAAAAGGAAAAAAGCCTGATGCTGCTTCTGTTAGATCAGACTCAGAATATCAAAAAGAACCTTATGCCTCTCAATCGCAACAAGATTTACGTAGAAATTTAATTACCACCCTTGGAGAAAATCTGGATCTAATTCACTGCTTTCCCCAACAGTGAAACTTCCATTCGTTTTGTTCACTTCAAGGGCAAAACTAATTTAAACTCTACACTGGGGCTCCACTAGTAATAAGAAAGAGAATTAGAAGCTGTAGGCTTCAATTTCCTCGTGCCTCAGAAAGCAGGACAGCACAGGTGCAGAGCTACACCAGCAGAGAGGGAACCAATGTCTTAGTACGCACAGCGGCATGAGTCAATACAAAACTTGTCATTTATACTGTAACAAGCACCATGTTCACAGCACTTTCCTCTGAAGGGTTCCATTTATTTATCAGGTTTCATCTTAGTATTCAAAATATTGTCATAAGGTTAAGCAGAAACACTTTGTATTACTCCTGAATGGATAAAAAAAATTTAAGAAAAGATACAACATCAACTTTCCAGGGCAAAAGCCAACAAAGAATTTACATCTCACAAATCAATGCACAATTCATAAGATTTTAAAAAGCAACAGAAATGAATTAGACAGAAAATATTCTTTGCAATTCATGAACTACCTTGAGTGTAAAAAGTAAAGATTAAAGCGGTATGATTTCAGATATAAATTTTTAAAGTGACTGCCTTTATACTATACATACATACATATACATAGTACATATGTACTATACATACATACATATACATATATATACATACTATATTTAGAAATGCGATTTAAGTTGCCATTGCTTCTATAATAGAAAGAGTTCTATTCTGAGACAGACTTTAAATGGGAAGGAAAATACAGTCTGTGCATGGAAGCTGGCTATGTTTGGCCCAGAGTCCAGGCTAAGTCTGGAAGAATATTTGCACCCTTATGAAATTTTCTTTTGAATCCAACTAGGTCTTAGATTAATGGATATGAGAATACCTTATTTCCATTTTTAAAAAATGAAACTAAAGCCTGAGTTAAACCTAAATACATTTCTCATCAAGTGAAAAGCAAAATAAATTTGCCATTATAACAGCCGTGCAGTTACAAACGCACATACATACATTTCCTCAAATGCACACAGTTTAGGAAATTAAAGCTACCTCCACTTGCTCTGATTATTCCTTCTATTAAAGGGTTAAAATACAATACGCGAGATACCATGTTGGGTCAAACAGTCTGAGCAGGGGAGTGCTTTCTTTGTGTTTGTAATTCCTGAAACAAAGCCTAAGGCCTGCTTACCAAGAGCCTGCCCTTACCTCCACATTCGGGCCTCCCTGAGTTGCACTGTCCCATCCTGTGTCGGGGGTGGCCCCAAATCCCCAGCACACTGCTAATACATGGCGCAGATGCTCTTCTCCTTGCCTTGATTCCTAAGAACACCTGCTAGTAACATTCCCCTGCTCTTCAGTTACTATTTTCACATATGAACCAAACACCAAAGTCCCCAGAGATTGATTTTTAAATATTTTTTTCAACAGAAAAATTCCACTCGATCCACCAGATGAAGTCTGATTAAGAATTCATTTCACTTGGTCATTCCTCACCTGTTTTAACTTTAAAGCACACGTGGGTGCACTGACTCAGCTGTGGAGCAGGGTGGAGCAGGGTGCCGGCCTGTGGAGCAGGGTGCCGGCTGTGGAGCAGGGTGGAGCAGGGTGCCGGCTCCTGCCCCAGGCAGCTTCACACAAGGACCCGCTCTTTCCAGCAGCCCCTGGACACCTACACCTACCTTTCCATGGCCCACATTATACGCTGGTCACAGGGCAGGGGAAGAGACTCCCTGAGAGTCTCTAACAGAAACTCTGGAGCCCCACCTGTGTGGAGCACCTGTGGCTACATGACAAGGCTGTCCCTAGCTACCTCTCAGGAAGAGAGTGGGATGACCAAATGCTTTCCATATCTGGTTGTTAATCTTAAGAAAAAAAAAATCATTACAAAGATGGGGTGTCTGAGAGAATCTTAAGAGGGCCCAGGGCTGGAGCAAGGCTGGGCCTCAGGGCAGACTGAGCTGGGGGCTGTCCACCTGAACTTGGCTCTGGGCCTTTGCCAGCTCCAGGCTTCACCTCACGGGGTCAAAGAGAGCCCTTCACACCCACCACATTCACACGTGTTCCTGGCTCAGCCATGCATAGAGGTCCAGCTACCATTTCTTATGATGAGTGTGTAACAACATCAGGACAACTGCTGCCCTCGTCCAGCCTCTCCCCATCTCAAGCACTCGCTGCCCTACCTGACTAATCCTAGAATGCCCTGAGCAGTGGACACTATTCCTGTTTCCACAAGAGTAAGCTGAGGTGTGAGAATGAAAGGTATCCCAGGCCTCACAGACAGAAAACTGTGGCAAAAGAAGGATTTGGGCCCACCACCTGGCTCCCACAGCACCCAGGGGATGTGTACTGGGCACTGGATCCCTCAGGCCAAGGACTCAGCCTGGCCACTCTCTAAACACAGAAGGTGAATGTTATTTGTGTGAAGA
This sequence comes from Otolemur garnettii, assembly GCF_000181295.1. NCBI lineage: Eukaryota > Metazoa > Chordata > Mammalia > Primates > Galagidae > Otolemur > Otolemur garnettii. The sequence goes on from NW_003852511.1 coordinate 2,355,799, forward strand.
AAATACAGAGATGGGGAAGCACTCATGGTAATTTAGGGGTGTCAGCTTTTCCTAAAAGGACTCTGGGTGGAGCACAGGGCTCCCGACGCCCAGGGTGCAGAAACACCAGACCCGCTCTGCCCACCCCCTCCTGCTGCTCTGTGACACAGCCGTCACCTGCACCGAGCTCTCATCACTCTCATCACTGCACTCCGTGATTTATACCCAGACAACAAGCTGGTATAGGCTACCTTGGACACCCATCATTTCTTGGTGGCTGTTGATAATTCCTTCCACACGTTGGATTTGCAGTTCAGCTCTCCACAGAGGGTTGTCCTGAGTGTCTACAACTATGTACTGCAGCTCCCCTCATATGTGCAGCAAACTCAGGACCCCTGGGATAGGCGCCCCCTGCCCTAGACAGCAAGCAATCTATGCCCCACACTCTGTGTCTACAAGAGAATCCAAAATATTTTACAGGGAATGGTGTAGATCAGTCTCAAATGATGGACTAATTCTCAACTGGTTTAGAGGCTACTTTAGTTTAAACAGGGTAAAATTTTGATAGGCTACTTTAGGAATTGAAAAGATGAAGGCAAGTAAGATTCCTTAAGCTTAGTTTATCATTTAATTCTGCAGCTCAATCTATTTTAGAACCGACTTCTAACTTTCAGGTCTGTGATGTAAAACAGAGGATATAGCTGTGCAGGCCGGGGACTGCAAGACGGCCATCGCGTGCTCACCGGGGACAGCAAGACGGCCATCGCGTGCTCACCGGGGACAGCAAGACGGCCATCGCGTGCTCACTGGGGACAGCAAGACGGCCATCACGTGCTCATCGAGCGCTCCCAGGGCGTCCGTCCCCTGCCTCCTTGTGCACATTACTTCCCCACTGCCTTAGCATCTCCCTCCAAGGCAGTGAAAGACGTCAGAAAGAGGGGTACGTTCTGCCTTTGATCAATTTTAGGATAGGAAAATTAAAGAAAGCAATTTTCAATGACTCCTGCTTTAAGCAGTAATTTTCTTAGCAAAGGAAATACACAAATATTATTTGACTTTGACTTTCAATCAAGATCAATTAAAACTATATTGACCTTATTATTCCTGGTATTAAGGATTGAGAAATTATTTCAAAAATCCTCCCTCTGGGCTCGGCGCCTGTGGCTCAAGCGGCTAAGGCGCCAGCCACATACACCTAAGGTGGCGGGTTCGAATCCCCAGC
>NW_003852511.1:2357192-2358580 GCF_000181295.1 Otolemur garnettii
AAAAAAAAAAAAAAATCCTCCCTCTGACAAACACCACCTTAACCAGGTGATTACGGTCGATGTCAACAGTGAACAGTCACACGGATCATCTGTACCCCTGACATGACACTTTACCTCTGTGACATTCCTCTTAAAATCCACAGTCCTGTCCAATCATGAGATAAAGATCAGACAAATCCCAACTGAGGGACAGTCTGCAAAATACCTAGCCAGCCTTCCACAGAGCTGTGAAGGTCGTCAAAAACTGTAACTATGCTGCCAGCACCTGAGCCTCAGATTTCTTCCATCTTCCACCCCAAACCCCAATTTGTTTAAACTTTCCCAGACCTGTTTCCTTTTAAAATCAGACACATTTTCTTCAGGCCTAAGGAAAATCTAAGAAATTGCTACAGCCAAGAGAAGCCTAAGGAGACTTAGTAGTCAGAAGGGAAACGGTATCCCAGATGGGGTGTGCAAGCAGGAAAAGGACATTAGGCAAAATTAAGGACATCTGAGTAAAATGTGTATTTTAGTTAATAATAATGTATAGTACTGTTCCATTAATTGCAACTAACCTAAAAGGTAACATAAGGGAGCAGGACATGAGCGTGTGAGGGTTCTCGGTATGACCTTCCCAATTTTTCTCTAAATCTAAAACCATTCTAAAATTAAAAGTATCCTGACTGGGATACCAAATGTCTTCACTGAATATAGCAACTGTCAATCAAACAGAACACATGACCAGTTGCAGCCCTTGCTCTGTGTACAGTAAGCGAGGACTCCAGGCAAATACCTGCAGTGGAAGGGAACATTTACAGAGGTCTAGGATGCTCCAGAACCCACACTGGGCATATTACAAAAGTTGCCCAATCCACTCTACTAAATACAACCGAGGTTGTGATGGTTACCCATATTTTACACACATGCAAAAATACTGCCAACACTGGCTAGGTGCTTCAGGACCAGACACCATGCTGTACACTCAGGGGAGTTACCTTGTTTCATTCCCTTATAATCCTGTTTTATCATTTCCCTTTTGCAGAAAACCTAAGATTGACAGCAGTAAGTTTCCTATGACCCCACAGCTTGTACATGACAAGGCCGGATTAAAATCTGAACCCTGCATGCTTCCAGTTACCCCCCTGCTTCTTGGTGTGGGAGCTGAGTCAGCTCCACATCTTCACCCTGGGATGTTATAAAAATGCACTGCCCAGCTGTAGGGGCTTGGACTCTGGTTTGTAGAGGTGACCCCCACACACAGGGCTTCACTGATCCCCACGCACAGGGCTTCAGCTGCCCTAGCCATAGGGGCTTGGACTCTGGTTTGTAGAGGTGACCCCCACGCACAGGGCTTCACTGACCCCCATGCACAGGGCTTCAGCTGCCCAAGCCATAGGGGCTTGGACTCT
>NW_003852511.1:2359785-2391447 GCF_000181295.1 Otolemur garnettii
CCCCACGCACAGGGCTTCACTGACCCCCACGCACAGGGCTTCACTGATCCCCACGCACAGGGCTTCACTGACCCCCATGCACAGGGCTTCACTGATCCCCACGCACAGGGCTTCACTGACCCCCATGCACAGGGCTTCACTGATCCCCATGCACAGGGCTTCACTGACCCCCATGCACAGGGCTTCACTGATCCCCATGCACAGGGCTTCAGTTTACCAATGGCTCTCAGCTATTCTGCTGAAGTTTGCCTTCTGGGTTATCATTAGTGGCTATTGTTGGTTAGACCTGTGTATACATCTGTGTAGGCAGATTTATATCCTCTTTCCCCTATTACTGCATTGCTAGTGTCTGATCCTCATACTGCTTCCAGTCTTCACTCCAACCCCTCCTCTTCCCAAGCTCTTCCTGAACTGTTTTCCTTTCTTTGATTCTCACTGTGTTGCCCAGCCTAGAGTGCAGTAGCATATCACAGCTCGCTGCAGCCTCAAGCAATCATCTCCTGAAGTGCTGGGACTACAGGCATGCACCACTACTCTGGGCTCAGACATGTTTAAAATGAAAACAGAATACCAAAAGAACACAACTTTTATGAAACAACTTCAACAGCTCTACCCGTTTGTATAATCCATTTTCTTTTAGAATCAGACCAAATATATTTAGGCCCAGTCATAAACCATATCTATCACCAAGTCATTATTAATTCTGTATTTAAAACTCAAACATACAGAGTGTTACACACAAAAACATTATTTCCATTTTGTTCTCTTCTGCTGTTAACAACTTGCTCAAAATTTGCCAGCTGTGTTCCTGGAAGCAAACAAAAATAAAGCCAATCAATCAGCGAAGAGCAAGCATTGGCTCAATTTATTAATAAACCACCTCCCGACAAAAGCCCTAGTGTGACTTGAAAAACAGTCTGACAACCCTTTAAGAATGAAAACTGGCCAGGACTGGAGACGGCTATGGGCCTGAGAGCTGTCTCTCTGCTCCACACTCTTGTCCACCTCCTATCTCCAAGTTTCCTCAACTATAAATGGAAGATAATAAATCTGCCTTCTAAATGTCCACAGGTTTAACCAAATGGCAACAGGAAATATTTTATAGCTACCATATTTTTTTTCTTCATTAGCATACTAAAGAAACACCAACTCAAATTAAAGACTAATCTACTTAGAAATCCGTGTAAGCAAATTAATTACCGCAATAAACATAGTTAGATATCTGACAGTGTCTTCCTACAACAGTAAGAAGAATAATTTCTTGCTATCTCACAATGATGTGCTTGCTGAGATAAAGGAAGAGCAGCTTGTATTATTCCTCTGGGAACCAGACAATACAGCCCCACCTCGAGTGGGGGGCACAGGGGTCATTGTGCCGGGCATTACACAGCTGTACCTGCCGCCTAGCTCTCTGCATTACTTCTGAAAGGACATGCAAGAAGGGAAGGTTTAACAGCATCGACTACCCCTCCCCAGTCACAAGGAAAAACAGTGACACTGAAGTGTGGTAAGGAGCAAGGAAGGTCTCCCAAAGCAGGAGGGTGGTGGGCTGGCATCCAGGGTGGGCTTGAACAAAAAACTTCAAAGCTGCACATCTCTCTCCCACCACCTCACCCAGGTTTCTGGCGATAATCACAACAATACATCTCAATACCCTAATTATGCTGTGCCTACTTATCTTGACATTCAGACTCTAGGATAAAAGAAGATGTATTATATGCAAACCAATTACGGGGAACACAGGAATTTAACAGATAGCAATGTATGCCATGTGACTGTCCAATTATAAGCTTTTCTTAATTACTATGAGCTAAACAGGAGCTATCACAGATTTAAAATCACTCCTGAATCGTGGATATGAATTTTTTAAAAGCACAATAGAGGGAAGATCAAGCTTCCTTTCATTGAAAAGATTTTTCAGGGGCCCACAGGAGCTGGAAAGAAAAGAAGGTCGCTCAGAGAGCTGGAGTCCACCTGGCAAAGGCAGGTGGCCAGGGCGCTGCAGGGGCAGGACCTGCCTCAGGGTGCCCTGTCCTGTGCACCCCCACAAACAAGGAGAAAGGACAGCAGGCTCAGAGAGCCCCAAGTGTGTGTCCCAGAGCTCACAGAACAATGCCAGAGAGCCAACACGTCAGGACTGCGAAGCCCAGAGTTTTAACTATCAAACTGGCTCAAAGTTATGGAGGTGAAAGGTAATAATACACTTGAAAATATGCACTAAAAGAGATCAGAGTCATGCAAAAGGAATAATGATTTAGGAAAATGCAATTTCAAGTTACAATGAGATAGCCCCTTGCACCTGTTAAAATGTCTTTCATAGGCCAGGCACAGTGGCTTATGCCCATAATCCTAGCACTTTGGGAGGCTGAAGTAGGAGGATTGTTTAAGGCCTGGAATCTCTACTAAAAATAAAAAACTAGCTGGGATGGTGGCATACACCTATAGTCCCAGCTACTTGGTCGGCTGAAGCAGGAGGAGTGCTTGAGCCCAGGAATATGAGGTTGCAGTGAGCCATAATGATGCCAATGCACACAAGAGTTTTTTACCAAAGAGTTTTTTACCAAAAAGACAAAAGATAGCAAGTGTTGGTACTGATGTGGAGAAAAATGAACCCTGTATACTGCTGACAGGAATGTAAATTGGTATAATCATTATGCAAAACAGTATGGAGGTTTCCCAAAATAAAAATCCAACTATCACGTGACCCGGTAACACGTCTAGGTATACATGCAAAGGAAATGAAATCAGTATGTCAAAGAGCTATCTGCATTGCCATGTTCACAGCACCTCTATTCAGGACAACCAAGACACGGAATCAATCTAAGTGTCTTAACAAAGGGATAAAGAAAATGTGGTGTATACACACAATGGAATATTACTCAGCCTTTAAAAAGAAGGCAACCCTGCATTTGCAACAACACCAACGAAAATAGAAGACATTCGGTTAATGAAATAAGCCAGGCACTGAATGAAAAATACTGTAGGATCATACACGGGAAATCTGAAAAGCCAAGCTCATAGAAGCAGCAGGGATTAGAACAGTGGTTCCCAGGGGCCCGGAGCAGGCAGGGTGGGGAATGAGGAAAGGTTGGTTAAAGGGTACAACGTTCCAGAGATCTACCAGTTGGCATGGTGACTACAGTTAATAATACTTGAAATTTGCTTGAAATTTGCTAAGAGTAGATTTTAAATGTTCCATCAGGAAAAAAAAAAAATGATAGCCATGTTAATTAGCTTGATTTAATCATTCCACAAGTGTATACACATTGAAACACCACCTTATATCTCACAATAAATATATGCAATAATTAAAAAATAAGAAGACTGATTCTTGCCCACATAACCAATGTTACCAATGACAGCTAACACGTACTGAGTAATAGCAGTGGGCCAGGCACTGTTGAAAACACACTATGTGAATTAAATTCCCACAGTGTTTTCATTAGCCTCATTTAGACACAGGGAAACTGAGGCATGGAGCAGACCAGTATCTTGCTCAGTGTAAGAAAGTCAAGTGGAAGAATCTGGAAACAAAGGCAGGCGGTCTGACTGCAGACTCTGTCGGCTTCCTCCCCAGGCTGCTGATCTTTTCTGGCCTGGGAATGGTGGGAAAGGAACCCCCTCCACACACTCTCTGCCCTCCACCCCACATCCTCTGCAAAGCTACCCACATGCTCTCAGATCCAACTGGAACTTGGCCACCATGTAGAAACAGTTAATATTTCTACTTTTAATATTCAACATATAGACAGAGATCAAGATTTTGCTTTTTGAAGCAATCTTGGCCTTTTCCCTGTCTTTAACACAAGCAGACAAGACAAGCCATTTGCCTGCATTTGGAAACTTACGTGTATTGGTGAGGCGGGGTCAGGCTGAACGCTCTAAAACACAAATCAGAAGTGTCTGTGTCATCATCTCACGATCACAAGGCCACATGAGTGAGAGCACATTACTGTAAGAATGAGAGGAGACCTTGCCTTTAACAGGGAGTACTGGCAGCTGGCCATGACCAGGCAGAAGAGGAGCACCCACATATCCTTGCAGAAGCCCCGGTTCAATGTCAGAAATCCAAGCAGGGAGACCAGAACAATGAGCAAAACCGCCAGCACATTCTCCTTGACATCTTCAGTTCTGAGCAAAATACACAAAGGAAGACAAGGAAGATGAAAGGAGAGCATGTCCACTTTAAACAGAGAATGCCTGCATGTGTCTAAAAGGGCAGTGTTAGCCCGGCAGTTCCCCGAAGCAAGCCCCTGCTTCTGCTACAAGACTGTTAGGTTTTTTCCTTTCCTCATCCCTGTACTGTAAACAAAACCCACATCTTAGCCCCAGATTTCTATCACTGAAGCAAATTAAATATCAGCCCACTGGATTAACGATTCCATGCACCCTATGAAACGTGTTTCAGATAAAGAGCTGCACTGGTGCCTTTCATTTGAAAGGGTAGGAGGGTGCGTTAATACCTGGTGAAGGCAGGAAATTGCTTCCAGATAGAGTCCTTGGAGCCAGGGTTTGCTACCCAGTTTCAGAAATCCAGAAAGGTGCAGCCAGAGAGCTGAGAGAGATTTGTAACCTCTCAAAGGTACAGAGAGCTTGCCTCAGGGTGTGCCATGGGCACACCGTCTCACTGGGCCTGCCTCAGGGTGTGCCATGGCCACACCATTTCACTGGGCCTGCCTCAGGGTGTGCCATGGCCACACCGTTTCACTGGGCCTGCCTCAGGGTGTGCCATGGGCACACCGTCTCACTGGGCCTGCCTCAGGGTGTGCCATGGCCACACTGTCTCACTGAGCCTGCCTCAGGGTGTGCCATGGCCACACTGTCTCACTGGGCCTGCCTCAGGGTGTGCCATGGCCACACCGTCTCACTGGGTAATTTTCTCTTGTGCGACTCCCCATCCCAGCATGAAGGGACTCATGTTCAAGTACAGATAGGAAGGGGCTGCGGTGCTGGATCCTGGAACCTAAGCAGGGTGCAGAGGGAGCTGACAGCAGGGCTGCAAGAGACAGAGCTGGGGGGTCGCAGTGCTGCAGAGAGCTGGGAGGGAACACGTGAGGGAGGGGAGACAAGAAGAATGAGCAAGGACCTGGCCTAAGACTCCAGTGGGGGAAGATTTAGGATAAAATGCAGAGTTGGGCCATAGGAGGAGGTGGCAGAAATGAGTAAGGGGCTGAGCAAGGTGGCTCATGCCTGTAATCCCAGCACTTTGAGAGGCCAAGGTGGGAGGATTGTTTGAGTGAGGTCAAGACCAGCCTGGAAAATACAGCAAGACACTACCTCTACAAGAAAGAGAAAGAAAAATTAGCTGAGCTTGGGCACACACGCATAGTCCCTGCTGGTTGTAAGGCTGAGGCAAGAGGATCACTTGAGCCTGGGCATTCGAGGGTACAGTGAGCTATGACGAGTTCACTGCACTCAGCCAGGGCAGATCCTGTCTCTAAAAAAGAGAAAAGAAATGGACCAAGGGAGGGTGACATGGACCACAATGTCAGGGGACAAAAGCCCTAGAGTTCAGATGGGTCATTCCCAAGAATCTGAGCATACTTCTTACCTCACCAAATTTTGTTCATACACACACTACTCTCCCTCATAAAACTATTTTCTTTTTTAGACAGGGCTAAGTGGCTACTCCACACCTGGCATGTAAATAATTATGAACACTTTTTAAAAGTCAAGAGACTTTAATTTTTTTAGAGACATTTGAGCTTCATACCAAAATTGAGGGAAAGCACAGGGTTCCCACAGCCATCAGCTGATGAGCCTGTGCTGACGTGCCATTGTCACCCCAAGCACACAGCCTGCGTTAGGGCTCACTCTTGGTGTTGTATACTCTGTGGGTTTTGACAAATGTATCCACCATCACAGTATCATACAGAGTAGTTTCCCTGCCCTAAAAATCCTCCCACATCAAACCTCTGGCAACCATTAATCTTTTTATTGTCTCTCTAGTATTGCCTTTTCCAGAAGGTTGTAGCTTTTTCAGATTGTCTTCTTCCGCTCAATACCATGCAGTGAAGGTTCCTCTATGTCCTTTTGTGGCCTGATGACCCATTTCTTTTCATCCCCTATAATATTATACTGTAGGGATGTGTCATGGTTTACTCTCCATGTGCCTACCTAAGGCCATCTAGAGTGCTTACAAGTTTGGGCAACTATGAATAAAGCTGTTATAAACATGTATGTGCAGGTTTCTGCACAGACATAAGTTTTCAACTTCTCTGAGTACATACCAAGGAGTGAGACTGTTAGACTGAATGGTAAGAACATGGTCAGTTTTGTAAGAAGCTGCAGAACTGTCTTCCAAAGGGGCTGCCTCGTCCTCCACTCCCAGTGCTGACCGAGAGCCCCTGTCCCTCCACACCCTCACGGCCTGTGGCGCTGCAGTGCTTTGCGTTTCTGCCGTCCTAACGGCTGTGCACTGGCATCTCAGAGCTGTTCCCATGTGCAGTTCTCTAGTGACCTAGGAGGTGGAGCAGCTTTCCATACACTTATTTGTCACCTGTATTTCTTCCTCGGTGAGGCGTCTGCTCAGACCTTCAGCCTATTTTCAAGCTGTTCATTTTCCTACTGCTGAATTTTAAACATTCTCTGCTTAGTTTAGATAACAGTTCTTTGTCATATATGCCTTTTGTAATTATTTTCTTCCAGTATGTGGAACCCTTTTAATGAATCAATAAATGAGTAAGAATGAACCCAACTGTAATGCTGACATTTGATGCCTTAGCAGCTAAAGAAAATGAGGGAGACACAACTCAGGATAAAACTCTTAAGGAAACACGCAATTAAGTGCGTGAATCATTTGTTACGGACTTTGTGCCTATAATTGCAGACAGACAGGCATAGGACTGATAGATAGATGGACACAGATCCAAGAGATTCCAAGAGCTACAAAAGTAAATGACTGCAGTAAAATAAACTCGGAGCTGTGCTCGCCAAGAACACAGCCTTGGGCCTCCTGTAGGAGGGAGGGCAGGAGACTCTGGAGGCAACAAGCCAGGAGAAGGAAATCAATGCTTAATTTGGTTGGAATGAGCTGCCACTGAGATATTACAGAATAATATATGCAAGCGGAGAAGTAACATAGAAATGTACAGAAAGATCAAGTACCCAGAGATCATGGTGCTCAAATTAAAAGAAGAATGTTCTTTTTTTTTGAGAGAGAGAGCCTAGTTCTGTTGTTGCCCAAGCTAGAACACCGTGGTCCCAGCCAAGCTCACAGCAACCTCAAACTCTTGGGCTCAAGCTAACCTCCTGCCTCAGTCTCTCTAGTAACTGGAACTGCAGGTGCCCACCACCACACCCGTCTAATTTTCTATTTTTAGCAGAGATGGAAGGTCTCACTCTTGCTCACACCAGTCTCCAACCCCTAAGCTCAAGTGATCCTCCTGCCTGGGCCTCCCAGGGTGCTAAGATTACAGAAGTGAGCCACAGTGTCCAGCCTAAAAGTTTTTTAAAAACTACTTGGGGAACTAAAATATATTTGGTGAAAAGAGAAATTTGTGTGTCACCTATTTCCACTACACACTTGTAATAGAGGTATATGTATTTGGTTAGTGCCAGTTCATAAAATTCATTACATGTTCTTCAGAGTGCTCTAACATCCTAATATATACTAAAAACACGTGAAAGCCTTGGAAGTGCATACAGAAATTCCAAAGGAAGAAAAACAAAACGTTTTTCTATTCAGAGGAAAGGAATCAAGTTCCTAAAAAAGTATTTTTCTACAGATTCTTCTCCAGCAGGGCTCCATTCCTCTGCCCCAGCCTCCACACTCCCTGAACCCCCGCCTTGGTCTTTCCCATATCTACATTTAAATATTGAGTAAAAAAGTTTACTCTTTAAGGCAAAGAGTGGCTTAACTAAGGCTGTACTTTTGAAAGAGGTTTACATGGTACACTGGAGGGGAAAGAGGCCAGAGCAAGGATAAACACCTCTCCCAGGAGATATACTGAAGGCCTGGGAAATCGACATGGCTGGGGAAGAGGAAGGGATCCCTGACTCTGATATAATTCAGAGCAAGGCAGAAAGCACCCAGATGGAGTGTGTTCAATGAAGGATTGACTGAAAGAATAAAAATTTCTCTACAATTTAAATCTGGTGGGGAAAGAATCATGGTAGAATTAGAAGCAGAAATTGAGAAGGGGGACTGATTTGCAAAGGGAAGTTAGTTTCACACAATAGAAGTGGTCAGCACTGGCCCTAGCTGCTGGGATTCATCAGTGGGATGGAGCTTCCTTTCTAGAGGCAGTGCCAGAAAGTATGAACAATAAAAAGTAAGTACACTGAACAGTACGCAAAGATATTAAGTACAACAACAACAACAAAGAATAGAGCAAGATACAAAGAAAGGCAAGCGGACTGGCCATGCAGATATCTGGGGGAAGAAACTTCCATGCAGAAGGAAGAACCAGTGAGAAGGTCTTAGGCTGGAGGGTGCCTGGCTTGGTTGAAAAATAACAGGAAGGCCAGCCTGGGCAGAGAGGCGTGGACAGTGACAGTGGGAGGTGAGGTCAGAGCACGTGAGTGGCTACACATGGGAGACTTATGGGTACTGGTTGGTTTCTGAGTGAAATGGGAACCCGCTGCAGGGTGGTTAGCAGATCACTGGCATTACAAAGCCTCGCTTTCTTGTTAGGAACAGGGTACAGGGAGAATGGGTTGAAGGGGGGAAGATGCTACTGCAGACACCAGGTGGGAGGTGAAATGGCTCAGACCAGGCGGTCAGTTAAAGCTGGAAAGATGCACTAGGCAGATACATTTGGAAGGAACAGTGACCACAATTTCCTGCGAGAGACTGAATTCAGGTACAAAAGGAAAGAAGACTTGAGGATGATTCCAAGATGTTAAACCAAAAGCACTGGAAGGATGGGTTGTCATGACTTGAGATGGGAAGGGCCACAGATGAAGCAGGCCTGGGTGAGGTCGAGATAAGGTGCTCACTTTTGGACTATTAACATGGACGCCAATGTGGTCAATTCAGGCATACAAGTCCACAGTTTTGGAGATGGGTTTAAATTAGAGATACAAATCTGAGAGGCAGCACATTTAAAGCCACAAGACTGAATATAATCACCAAAGAAAAGAGGGCAGATAGAGAAAGGAGAGATCAAGAGCTATGCAGCACCTGCGGATGCAATGCTATGAGGGGTCAAAAGGCAGGGGAACCCATAAAACTTTGCTTCCTGTGAATGAGCAACCAGCAAGACAGAAGGAAAGCCCAGAAAGGCCTGAGTCCTAGAAGCTGAGAGAAGGAAATCTACCAACAAAGAAAAGGAATCCCCTCTTTCCAGTACTGTAATTGGGTCTAGTAACATGAGAACTGAAGGATGGGGTCAACTGTGACCTTGACAAGGTCAAGTTCAATGGGGTCCCGGGCCTGGGGAATCTCAATGGAACAGGACTCCAAGAGAATGGCAGAAGAGGAACAGGAAACAGGACAGCAGCTGGTGAGGAACCAGAGTCAAGAAAGGGTTTTTAAGGGTGGGCGATGGAGGAGCACGTTCTCACAGTAACAGTGATGACAGTGAGCTCTGTTTGAGTAGCACGAGCGATTTCTGCTCCTGTTCTTCAGATCTCAGCCTGTGCTTCCTGGTTAGAAGGGCCTTGGCCAGCCACCCATTCTGACATCTGTGCCCCTCCCGCCCCAGATCCTTCTGTCTCAGGCCTTTCCGGGTTTCTTTGCTGGCATCTTTTGCAGTGTGTTCTTTTCCCCAGTGGAATGGACGTTCCATGAGGGCAGAGACAATGGCTGTTTCAGTCATCACTCTACTCCCAGTGTCCAGCCCAGGGCCCGGTGTGGAGTAGGTGCTCGAGTTAGCATCTGCTGAGTGAAGTTCTGAAGTGATGCACAGATCGTGCTGACCTGATAAACTACATAGATGAAAACCTCCATGTTTTACAGGAGGAAATAAGAGAAAATAAGCAAGGAGAATAGGATGAGTCCAAAAGTATCTGGGTAGGATGGAGAGCTACAAGCAAGTAGAAGAGGCGGCAATTACAGAAACCATGAAGCCGCTGTGTGGAGACTGAGGAAACCTGTCAGGGCAGAAGAGCCTGAATTTGAGGGTGAAGGTGACAAACACCAGGCACAAGGACTTCGCCCAGGGGCCTTTACAGCAATGGTCAGCTCCGTTTCACTGCTTGTTACCCACCGAGTTCTTCCACTTCTTGCCCAGTTTTTATAGTTTTTTATTATGTGAACCTTTTCTTTCTAAACTTTAAATTTTAACAATTAAAGTTTTTTCATTCACTTTAAATATAAGGCCCCCCACTGAATTCAAAGGTAATTTGCTTATGATTTTTGAAATAAAAATTCAGCTATCATAATAAAAAAGCATAAAATTTATTGGGGAGAGTTGTGCTTTTTGAAACAGCCTTTTTAAAAACATAGCAGTCCTAACGAAGAAGATGAGTTAATATGGTACAGCTGTTTATTTTGTTTTGTTGCAGTTTTTGGCTGGAGCTGGGTTTGAAGCCACCACCTCTGGCATATGGGGCTGGCGCCCCACTCCTTCAAGCCACAGGCACCGCCATAAGGCACAGCTCTATATTATACACAAGGCTGCACTGAAGTGGCGGCAGCTTCGGCCCGGGAATCTGCATGTTACACAGCACCCATTGGCCTGGCTGGGGATCACACTCTGCCTGCAATGTTTCCAAACTGCTGGGTTTTTCCGGGTCAGTGTTTGGGTTTCTTCCTCCTTCCCCGTTGTGAGCTGTGGGTTCATGCAGGCTCTTTCCTCCTCCTAAGGGACTCACCAATCCTGCTCACAGACGACTTCAAGTAGGCTGAGGGTCTAAATGTCAGTGACCAGAGTTAACAATATGTGCTTTGGCTAATTTCATTTTCTAAAAGTCATTTTTCTTCTTTCTGGGTTCTGGGCCACATTCCAGCAATAACAGTAATAGCTGCTAATGTTTAAAGAGCTCTTTCAATGGGCTAACGTGACTGAATGCTCATAACAAGTTTTCCCCATTTCACAGATTGGAAACTGAGGCACTGACAGGTCTTGTAGCCATCCTGACATCACAGCACTGATGAGTAGCAGGTACTGAATCTGACTCCCAAGGGCCGACTGCAGTGCTCAGGGGCTCTCACGCCAATCTCTAAACACAAATTCTAAAAACTCAAGGTGACTTGCAAGGAAGGTGGTCAAAAATCATAAAATCATGAACTTGATAAAAATATGATAAAGTCATTTCTTTTCTTTCTTTTGGTAAGTAATTAGGAGTATTTTATTTTTCATGAGATCGTAACTGTGTGCCTCCCTACGTTTGTGCACAGTCCGGGAGTCTGCACCGACCTGGTTAACACAGCCTCATCTCCTTACCGTCCTTTTTAGGGCTCCCTGGGATTTTGAGTTAATCTTTGTCACCAAGTAGATTTCAAAATAACAAACATAGAAATCTATAGAAATATATGCTTTTAATAGGAAGGGTCCAACTTTCAATAATTCCTTTTAAACAGAAAATAATTAATATTTCAAAAAAATGCCTCATTTAGCAGAATGTATTATCTTGGATTATTAGATAAGTAGGAAATGTATCTTCTACGTGCATGCCTCTTAGGTAGCAGTGCTGTTAGAAAAACCATTATTACTCCATTCCCTGACTTGTGGGTCCTGAAATTTACTGTTGTAATTTTGCACAGCTGTAGTACTTTTTGTATGGGATCACCCTCTTTGAGATATTTACATTAGAACTAGTCACCGGGCACCAACAAGACAGGCTAACAGTTTTCCACTGCCCACAAAACTCAACAATTGCTCAAGGCAGCACGAATGACAGCACCTTGAATGTTCAAACCAACCTTGCAGTCAGAGCTTTTCAGCCCTTGAAGGCTGTAATACTGTCCTTTGCACATCTTGAGGTAGAAGAGGACAGAAATTGGAAAGCCCTACCTTGCCCCATCTCCACCCTGCCTTAACCCACTTTAACCTCCCCTCTTCTGCCTCTCACCCTGTAACCACATCCCCAACCCTCAGCATTTATCCTGAAAAGCAATGGCAATGGAAGGTGGGAGAGAAGCATTTAAAGGAAAGATTAACATTTAGGTTAGTGTACATCAAAAAGAAGTGAGCAATGAGCATCTGAGCTGCCCCGAGAAGAAGCAGAAATCACCCACTTCCTCCCCCTCTGCTCCCCACACCCCCACCCAGGCAACCAGGCCCTGTTTTAAAGGTGGAGCCTCAAGCTTTCCTACAAACATGGGGCAGGATGTGAAAAGACTAAACCGTGATACTGCCCCCAGAGCTAACCTTACACATGAACTGTGTTACCCAGTGCTCATAGCTTCTACTGTAAGTGCTAAATTAGAATTGTTTATGGTTTTAAGATCTCACTGCTCTGACTTGGGTTGGCAGCAAAGGAGGTGTGCAGCTTGAAAACATTCCAGGGAACTTGAGCAAGTGGCAGTTTCCTTGCTAAAACCATGCAAGTGGGCGCTGCCGTGCTCCCATCGTGCCCCTCCATCGTACGTTTGCATGCTCAGAAGCTTACCTATCCAGTAATGCCAACAAGGTAAGTCGATCGTACCAGACTTTAATCCACTTGCCAGGGAAAATGATAAATTTGTAAAACTGCTCTCGGTTAAATTTTCCTTGTGTTGAAGAACATGAAGAGTCTTCTAGATCCTGACTCACATGCTTTTAGATAGCAAAAGAAACAACAGAGAAAGGGTTTTATATTGTCATGCCATTGCCACAAGTGTACATCATAACTTGAAAATACAAGAGCAGATGTTCAAATTCTGAAACTTAAACCAACATACTTCACTTAAAATGAACACTCTAAGAAAAGAATAATGATCAACAAAACAGCGTCTCTCTTACCAACACTTTAATCCCGTTATAACATACCATTACAATTATGCTATTCATCACATCAAATGCTACTGTTCACGAAGGCCAAGAAACTTCCATAAAAATAATTCTTATGAAAGATAAGAATTCAACAAAAGACATTAAGGGACTTAATTTCTGGAAACTATGTTACCTACTGTAATCTTGAGATACCAATTCAAATTTTATTAAGATTAAAAAGATTTTCACTGGTGATATCTCAGTCATTGGTGAAGCCTGCTATAAGAAAAACTGAAATACTTTTCAAAAAAAATCTAAACTAATAAAACTGAAAGATGCAGGGAAATTGACTCAGATTTTCAAAATGTTAACCCCAAATTCATCTCTGATTAGCTCTAATCCAGTGGAAAGAATTCGATTTTGAAAAAAAAAAAGTTAACATTGATTTGCATATCAAATACTTATGGAGGGACCTGGCCCAGGTTAGGGACAGGCGGTTTTCCACACAGGGCCCTTAGGGAAGGTGGTGGTGGCAGCAGGTGCTTGGTCAGCCCTCACAGTAGGGGCCACATCAAGCGAGGTACCTGCCATCAGACCTCTCACCTTGTCCTTGGTCTCTTGCCCTCCCTGCATAGAGGCTGTTAAAACCAAAGCTCTCATCCATCTCCTCCTTAAATCTGGCCACCCGTGGCCCGTCACTTCTATCTGTAGGCGTCTCTAAACGGCCCAGCTGCCTGCACAGCTTCTATTTCTAACCTGTATATATTTGTAATTGTGATACAAAACACGTACCAGAAAGTTTACCATCTTAGCCATTTTTAACTGTAAAGTTCAGTAGTGTACATCATTGTGAAACAGATCTCTGGAACTTTGCCATCCCTAAATACTAAAACTCCGCGCCTGCTGACCAGCTCCCACTTCCTCTGCCCTGGGCTCCCGGCAGCCACATTCCATCTCTGTGAATCTGACTACTCTCGGTACTTCACAGTAGTGGAATCATACAGTGCTTATCCTTTTGTGGCAGGCTTATTCCACTTAGCATCATCTCCTCAATTTCATCCCTGTTGTGGGCTATGTCACCATGTCCTTCCTTTTGAAAGTGGAGCAGTATTCTGCTGTACGTGAACATCAGTCAGTGGACACGCGGGCCGGTTCCTCAGCTGCTGTGAACGGTGCTGCTGAGGACCACGGGTGTGCAAACATCTCTTCCAAGATCCTGCTCTCAGTTCTTCTGGATAAGTACCCAGAAGTGAAATTACTGGATTATTCTAAACTATGTATTTGTTTGTTTGTTCCAAAATGGGTTTAAGGCTCTAATTTCTTCTAGGCTGACAAGCATAAGACACAGAAGATTAAAAAGAATTGCAAAGACAAGACAACAGGTGAGGAAGGGATGGAAGAAGAGCAGGGGTGGCACTGTCTTTTTAAGGCCTCTCTCATGCTCTGGCTTATAAAGCACGCGTGTGCACATGGGTAGACCACACGACATTTTCCCAGTTCTGGGAAGTCACGATGTGAAGGTGCTCGGCGTGCATGAGGGCAGTGCAGCTGCTTCATTAGAGACCACTGCAGAACGCTCCAGGAAAGCGGTTTCACCATCGCTCCGTGCCCAGATGCTGACCCACTGACTCAGCTCATGGAGCACGGAGATATTCTGTGTATCAGATATTCATGCAAAAGGCATCTGAAGGGAAACTGGATCCCTCAGGAAGGCAATATACAGGATAAGTTGGAATGAACCATTATGAGAAAGTTGAGAATGTAAGTGCCACTTGTGCCTGGAATTCTACTCCAACCTAGAAGAGAGCTTTGCACAAACAGTCTTTCTGTCACATCAGCAAGAACAGCTTCTTGTTTAAATGATGATGAGCTTCTGGTTTATGGTAAACTTTCCTCCCAAACAGATCCTTTCCCTTGATGTCCTACGGGCGAACAGCGTGAGGAAGGGGCACAGGCGCTCGGAGTTCACTGTCTCTGTGATGTAGGAATCCAAGTCTGATGCAGAGGCAGGGCCAGGCTGAGCGACAGCCAAGATGATGCATCCTTCCCAGGAGGAAGAAAAACACCTCCTCAAATTGAAATTTCATGTTATACCCTTAGTGGGAAGCTATGGACTCAAGGCCACATGTGGCCCTCCAGATCCCCAAGTGCAGCTCCTCAGTCGAATGCAAACTTTAATAAAAGGATTAGTTGTGTAAAATTTAGATGCAGCCAAAAGTCTGCACTCAAGGATCCAGAAAGCCGTAGGTTCCCCATCCTGCACTTTAGCCGTTAGGAAAGGACAGTATAAAATAAAGTCCCATGAGGACGACATCTACATCTTTTATAAAACTTACTAAGATTCTGGCATCCTGTGCTACTTATTGTTTAAGTAAAAATACTTATTTTTTAAAAGTTCCTCATAAATTAATGGAAAAAAGAAGTGACTTAATTTCAATGATGGAAAAGAACATAAGGTTCATTGAACTTCATTTTTTTCCCTAGATATCACGGAAGCCCAGAGTTACAAGTTTTGGTGAATTATAATAATTATTCTTAGCCTGTTTTCTGATACCATATTCAAATTCAAATCCAAGTTTTTCTCATCACCTTAATAGCATTCATTTTTTTTTCACCCATCCAGCAAAATATTTATTGCATAGATTATATAAGCCAGATAACTATATGTAACATATACTGAAAATTGAAAGTATAAAAAGAGATAGTTTCTACCTTAAAGGACTTTAGAAGTTTCTGGGACTAGACTGGGCAGACTGATAACATCATCATACACCCATGTATGGTGTGAACA
The DNA here is from genome assembly GCF_000181295.1 of Otolemur garnettii. Classification (NCBI taxonomy): domain Eukaryota; kingdom Metazoa; phylum Chordata; class Mammalia; order Primates; family Galagidae; genus Otolemur; species Otolemur garnettii. The sequence continues at coordinate 2,375,377 of NW_003852511.1, forward strand.
TATTCCTGTCCTGATCTGCCATTTATGGGCGGAGGGGGGAGCGCTGCTATCCCTGGAGAGCACATGGGGTAAAGGGGACTTAGGCAGAGCCCCCTAGGAAGTATTGACAATGAAGGGGCCAGCAGATCTGGGAGATTAAGAAGTCATTTTATAATTTTAACTATAAGTAACCTAAATAATGAAAAAAAAAAAGTGAATGCATGGACAAAATGACCAAAAACACCTGTTTATGTTTCTGATTTATTAAGCCTTGTCAAAGGACAGCTGTGTCACACTGCCCGGTATGTCAGGCCTGCAGGTTGAATTCTGCTATTCTGAGAAAGATATTAGAAAAATGGGAGGCAGGAAGACAGAGTGCAAGGTGACCTTTTTAAAAAACAAGAAGATTATCTGTGCACACATTCCCCATACAGATGTGTGTTTACAGCATAATACCCAAGGTTCACTGAATGAATCTGAATTATCAAAAACAACTTAGACTACCATAAGTATATTCTGTTTTAGAAGGCAGCCAAGCACAGAGTATATTTTAGAAATGTTTTGGTAAAAAAAAAAATCTAAGAATGTAAAAGACTACCCACTCCCTAGATACTTGAAAAATTTAACTATTCAAAATAATGCTACCTTCAACAATTCCAGATAACTCATAAAAATTCTGATATTAATAACTGCTACCAATTATTAAGATCATAATTTTGCCATATACTATCTGTAATCCTTAAAAGCTCACAATAACTCTTCCAAGTGGCTATTACTATGTCCATTAAAGTCTGAGAAGCTGACACTCTGAGAAGACAGGTCACTGGCCCTGGGTCCTGCCTTAAGGAAAGGTTTGCGGAAAGCTCAGACAGGGGGTCTCCCTGCAACCTCCCCCAGGGGTCCGGGCAGTGCCACACGTCAAGCAGTGTCACCGGTAAAGAGAAAGCCACCCTGGCAGCAAAACCAAGTTCAAGAGACAATAAACATGAGTCCACTTGGGAAAAAACAAGTTTAAAAACACAGATTCAAAAAGAAAATTGGTTAATGGACACTGGTGAAAATTATGAGAATGAGGAATAATGGTTACAAGTAATATGTTATTAAAATAATTTAAAGTCAGATTTGTGACTTTGGGGATGAACCATATATAATAAAAACCAAAATCAATTTGAAGGTCTAGTATATGGAAGAGAGTAAGTAGTCAGCTCTATGGACCTCCCAAAGTCAGAAGAGTCTCAAATGGAGACTACTGACTTTTAAAAATGGCCTCCTTTTTGAAAAAAAATTTTTGTTTTCTTGAGGCAGAGTCTCACTTTGTTATCCCCTTGGTAGAGTGCCATGGTGTCACAGCCCACAGCAACCTCAAACTCTTGGGCTTAAGTGATCTCATTATCTCAGCCTCAGTAGCTGGGACTACAGGTGCCCACCACAACACCTGGCTATTTTTAGAGACAGGGGTCTCACTCTGTCTCAGTCCAGTCTTGAATTCATGAGCTCAGGCGATCCACCTGCTTTTTGAAATTATTACATGTTCTCAGAGATTTAGGTTTTACCTGAAGGGGCAGAGGAAAGAGAGAAAGAGTAGAGGAGTGAAGAGCAGACGGTATAAAGGGGTCCTCTGGGGCACTGTGTGCAATTCCTCACCACCACCGAGCCCGGCACTGGGGGGTGAGTTGGTAGGGACTCTGGTTAGCGTTAGGAGTGGGCTCAGGAGAAATCACAGCAGAGACTGCCCAGGAGGCTGTGAGAACCAGAGAGCCCAGCAGTGACTAAAGCACAGTGGAAAGGGACTGAGCTAGGGTCCCTCCACGGCCCTCCACAGCCCCAAGGACCAGGACCCACCGCAGTTTCCTTAGTTATCAAACCCTAGATGAAATGATGCCTGACCCTGAGATTTCCCATGAAAATAAGGGAAATACGAGAGTACCCAGCACACTGCCATGAACACCACTAGTGCTCACACACGCACGAGAGTAGCCGGTATGCTGCCGTGCACACCACTAGTGTTCACACACGCACGGGAGTACCCGGCACGCTGCCGTGCACGCCACTAGTGTTCACACATGCACAAGAGTACCCGGCACGCTGCCGTGCATGCCACTAGTGTTCACACACTCACAGGAGTACCCGGCACGCTGCCGTGCATGCCACTAGTGTTCACACACACACGACGGTACCCAGCACGCTGCCGTGCACGCCACTAGTGTTCACACACGCGAGAGTACCCGGCACGCTGCCGTGCACGCCACTAGTGTTCGCACACGCACGGGAGTACCCGGCACGCTGCCGTGCACGCCACTAGTGCTCGCACACGCACGGGAGTACCCGGCACGCTGCCGTGCACGCCACTAGTGTTCACACACGCACGGGAGTACCCGGCACGCTGCCGTGCACGCTACTAGTGCTCACACACGCCAGTGGAATGTGAATCTCATCTAGAGGTGAACAACACTTTGAAGAATAAAGCATGTAAAACAAATGTAGGGTGGCACCACCATATTAGTGGCTCTGTTCAGCAGCCAGAATTCATGACAAATCCCATAGCTTCTAAACATTACAGACAGTCCCTGACTTACAGTGGGTCAACTTGGGGTTTTCACCTTTACAGTGGTATCAGTATAGGCAGTCAGTAGAATAGCAATAAGTACGCAAAATATTTAATGCTGTTTATAAAATAGGGTTTGTGTTAGATGATTCTAAAGTGTTCTGAACATGCTTGAGGTAGGCTGGGCTAAACTGTGCTGTTCAATAGGTTAGATGGATTAAATGCATTTCAACTTAGGACGTTTTCATGGGGGGCAGCCCCACTATAAGTCTAGGAGCATCTGTATTTAATTGAACTTCTGAAGATGATAAATATAATAAATGAAAACTACACAAACATTCATTTTTCTTTTTAAAGCCTTAATATTTGAAAGTATATTAAATATATATATATGTAAAATATATATGATGGAAAAAAGCCTGTTATGGTATTATAATTGATATCCCATCTCTTTGATCATTATTTCAACTGTTTCATCTGTTAGTACAATGTAAATATTAATATCCTTGCAAATTCTCATTAGATGTCTAATGATAGTAAGTTGTGCTGTAAATGCTACTTTTATATTGACCTAGAATAACAGTCAGCCAGACCTGTGGCCATGTCCTTCTTTGCAATTCTCACCAATTCCAATCACATTAGAAACAATGAACTGCTTGGCTTTTGTGCTTTTAATAATAATAATAATAATCATGCCACTGCCATGGAGTTGCATGGAGCTTTAGAATCTACAAAGCACTTTCATCTACAATACTACCTCATGTTTAATGTGAAACAAGTTGAATGAATTTGAGACCACATCCAGGTGATGGAAGCAGGAAGTGCTGTATCCTCCAGAGCCAATGCTGTCCCTGAATAGACTAGGTCTACCTCTCAACCAGCAGCGTAATCGAGAAAATGTTTCAAGGTGATTACTGCCCTTATATCACAAAGGGGAAATTACAGATTCTAAAAGTCATAATAGGGCTGCAGAATCTACCTTGTGGGGTTAGACGCACATGATGGATAAACTGAGGCATAGAGAAGCACCAGTTTATAATTTGGATTCACCCTATTTTGTAATGGGTTATTTCTAAACCCCCTGGATACTGATCTCAAGTTCAAGGGACAGATCTTCACCAATCCCAGTCATGCCCCAACCTTTGCCCTTCCCTTTGTGCTGGGGATCGAGGCTCTGCAGCAATAATGAGGAAAAAGAACCTCCTCCTCCTCCTCTCTGCAACTATAGAGAGAAGGTGCCGGCAACTTCTGGGAGCTCCCCGGGCAAAGCCGCTCCTCCGGTGCACACGTACTTTATTTGTGCCAGGGAAGAATTTCAGACAAGTCTTTTCTCTGGCCTGGTTCCCCCCCAGTCACTTTCCCTGGGGAACCTGGTCCTCTGATGGACTCAGAAGGGCACTGCCTAAGGCGCTCACGGGCTGCACTCCGAGAGAGCGGGGGAGGACGGGGGAGAAGCGACCAGACAGGCTTCTTCAGGGCCCTGCTCCTACGGACGTCTCTAAGAAATGCCTCTGGTCATGTTACCCCTGTGCCTGTGGCTCCGGGAACACAGGGCACACTGCTTAGTGTCTCACGCCAGGCCTCTGCTCAGACTCCCTGGCCTCCTTTTTATCTGGCTGACTTCAACTCATCTTCCGTGTCTCAGCTGAGGTGTCCCCTCACTGCAGAAGCCGCTGTGACACCATTTCCTGGACTGGGGCTTCTGCGTCTCACGGCATCTGAGCCCGTTATGATCACACTCTGCCATACTGAGCTGCATTGCTGGACTGTTAAACTTCTCAAAGGCCTGAGCAGTGTCTTTTCACCATGGACTCCCTGGCTCCTGGCACGGGGGAGAGCGTATTCAGCCCACAACAAACACTTGTTGGATAATGAGCAGGAAACCAACTTATTTTTATTTTGTGGCTGAAAACTAATTTAAGTCCATAGGTATATCAATTAAATTTAGAAAACTAAACAGAACAAAAAAATTTTTCTTCTAGTATGAGACCTCTGTAAATATTTACTTAGGACCTAAATATAAGACTAGATAGTAATCTTCATTTCCCCCCATACATATATACGTATTAAAAATTGGTTTTTTAAATTTTACTTAAAATTAAGAAAGTTAAAAAGGTTGAGCACCCAGTGAATTGGCTAAATGACTAACAATGAAACATTATAGGGAGTTTGGTCTTGGACGCATCATTTACGTTAGCTTGCCACTTACAGAATTCCACGTGTCAAATAAGGAGAAGGGTTATTACTTCTGACTTATTCCTGCAATCATCTAGTTTCTGTTCTAACCAGGATGTTTCTGAGATATTAAGTCAATGGATTTGTACCATTAAGTCAATGGAGTACAAAGTTCCCAGTTTCCCTATGGCTCTGCTATTCATGGAATCAATGGTGTTCACGCCTTCCCAAACTATCTCCATATTTTACTGAACCTTCTTTCTTAGAGATTCAGTGCTAATGTTCTGGAGCGGGGCAGGGTACTCTCCCATGCGTATTTCAGGAAAAAGTTCAAGTTTCTCAGAGAAAGCCCACATTCTGCAGGACCCCACACATACAAGGGCCTTTCCTGAGGACCATATACTAGCTGAGGGTGGGGCCTCACAACCTTGAACCAGACACCACACATGGAAGTACACAGCCAGGGTCTGAGGCCCTCTGAGGTACAGGAAAGATTGGTGAACCCAAAGGAGAGGGTGGGACTGCAGAACACAGGGTCCTCAGAGCTGGGACCAAATGGCAGGGTCTCTGTGGTCAGCAGGAGGCAGGCCCAGCACCCCACCCACCCCAGACAGGAGCACCACACAGTACACTAGTGACCAGGCTGGTACGAGGCCTCTGAGGGGATGCCCACTCCACTTCCTCTCAGGGGTTAAGAAGGCTATCCCCTGTAACCAGAGGCCATGGAAAGGGGAGAGTAAAGCGAGCCTGAATACATAAAAAGAAGAAATAATCCTGAAAAATGATTATTAGAACAGACTAAATATTTGCTCATATGGAAATTCCTTCAAGCCTGAAAGTGCTGAATCAGCAGTCCCCAAACTCTTGGCACCCGAGACTGGTTTCAGGTACGACGACTGGCCAAGGGTGGCAGGAGTTGGAGGGGTGAAGGTTTTGATACAAGCGCATAAGAACCTGATGTGTTATGGTCTCTGTGCAGTCAAACCTCTCTGCCGATGATAATCTTATTTGCAGCTGCTCCCCAGTGCCGGCAACGCTGCCTGAGCTCCACCGAGACCATCAGACGTCACATTCTCGTGAGGAGACACAACTCGGATCCCTCACACCAGCAGCTCACAGTGGGGGATTCGCCTATGAGAATCAAATCCTGCTGCTCATCTGACAGGAGACGGAGCTCAGACAGTGACGCCCGCCATGGGGAGCAGCTGTAAATGCACATGGAGATACCCGTTCTCCCTCCACTCACCTAACAGGGCTCGGACCAGTCCACGGCCTGGGGGTCAGGACCTGCAGGGCTGAGTCGCCCTTAACTGACACTGTGAGTCAAGTCTGCTCTGCACTCCCCACATGAGTAGGAATAAGGACTCCAGAGCAATCTCTGGTTAAAAAGTGATTCCAACATCTCCTTTGCAATTCTGAGCATCAGCGTATACATTTCCACCCACTGTATTGTCCAGCATCCTTTGGAAAACTTGGTTAAGCTGCCATGAAAACAAATACGTGTAGTGAAACTAACATTTTTCAAAGGTGAGTTTCTCTAGAATGAACTGAAACATTGCCATGAAAAAGTTAAATATGGAGGCTCGGCACCTGCAGCTCACGTACACCAGAGCTGGGGGTTCCCCAACGGTTTGAGGCTGCTGTGAGCTGTGACGCCGCAGCACTCTACTGAGGGTGACACAGTGAGACTCTGTCTCAAAAAAAAGGTAAACACAGAAATAAAAACTTCACCCTAACATGACACCCTCCCTATAATCCTCTTCCCTCAATTTGTAGCAATGGAAAAGGACCTTTCTTCAAGGTCTAATCCAAGTGTCCCTTCTTCTGAGAAGCCTTCCCATCCCGCCATCTGTACAACACACAGGACTGAGTCTGTGGCTCTGACTTCAAGTCTGGGCGTAGGTCTAAACTCTTGCATTAGGTTTGGCTTTTGAAGCCTGGGCTCTGTCTCCCCAGAGTCCCATTAAAGGTTCACTGGATAAGGAATGAACACTAATAAATTCTCTCTTAGTAAAGTCATGGAAGGCACTGTATGTTAGACCTCTTGATGATAATGTCACTTGTCCCAAGAATAATGTCCCTTCTGAACTCAAATATTTAAGAATCTTTGAATGTTTAATATACAAGACCATAATGAATTAATTTTTCTAAAAAAAAAAAACAAATATTTTCCAAACTATGGAGTAAAAAGCAACCTAACCCAGCGAGCTCTTACAAGATTTATACATTCTAGAGACAGAAATCAATAGAGAATGAATTTCCAACGGGTTTTGAAAAGCAATTAAGACAGTGGCATCCTGTTACTATCAACAGAAGATGTCCCAGTGGTCTCTGTTCACATTCGGTCATTACCACCATGCAGTGATATTGATAGATCAGGCATCCGACTGGGAAGCAGGGCTGAAGGTACGCTGCTCCCACAGCAGCCACAAACAGCAATTCTGCAAGGTACATACCCGTGGGGTTTCTGACTGGGTCCTCCGAGCCACCATTAGTAATAGCTGTTGCTGAAGGGCACTGACAGCGGGGTCTCCAGAAGAGGGATCTTGACTTTCAGACGTTTCGGTGCTGGAGGAGCTGACCTGAATCTCCCTGGAGATGGGCAAAGCAAAAGCTCTGGTTACCTGGAAATACCAGAGGTCTTCTCTGTATTACTCACAAACACAAGGCTACCAGGGACTCCCAGTGCAGGTGAGCCTGTACTACCTTACATTGTTGTGAGCTTCTGCTCCCTCCGCCTGCCCCCCATTCCCCCACCCCATGGGCAAGCCTCCCATTCCCTCGCCCCCCTGCTTTACAGGCTTTTCCCAGCCATGTTCCCATGATCTCTAGAATAGAAAAAGCACAGAAAGTTCCGAGTTTCACTACCACTAGGTTCTCAGCAGGTGAACAATGGTAGAAGACTCACTGGGGCCTGATTGATTATTGTTAACCACTGTGATCTAAGACATACCTATTGATTGATTACCATTGTATAATGATGACTATTGTGATCTAAGATATATCCATTAATCAATTATTGTTGTAAGATTGTAACCATTGTGATTTGAAATGTATCCCTTGACAACCGAACTGAAACCCCGCCAATGGCAATGCACCTCACCCACCCCTGCTCACTTAAGCTATGCAAAAAAAAGGTATAAAAGGCAGAAAACTCTGCATAGGAGGGGCTGCTTGTCTCAGTGCAACGGCCCCCCTGCGCAGGTGCGAATAAAATCACCAATTATTTGCATCAGTGTGGGTCCGAGTTTATTTTTCTTCCAGGTCCTTTAGGACACTTCAACGTAAGCAGTTAAGAGTTAAAATTATGTCTACAAGGCCCCCTTCAGGCAGAAGGTCAACTGCTCTGCATACATTGAAATTAGTCAGGCCGCCCAGAGTTGCAGAGTGCCATGGGGTAGATAGGTGGATGCCTGGTGCATATTAAAGTGTGCGGAGGCAGTAGAAACAGATTCTAGCCTCATATTGGTTGAAATTCCCCAGATATCAATCAGGAAGACACAGTGATTAACACCTCTGCCAACTCACTGCACCTCCTCCCTAACACAACCCCAGACGAAAGTAGACATTAGAGAAAAGAAATGCCTCAGGTAACAGAGAAGTGATGGGACCTTACTAACTTAGCTGTGATACATCTCTAAAACAGAGAATTTATTATCTTTAATCACATATAGATCCACAGCACTTAAGTTAATAGTTTGTAAAGCAAGCTGGTATTTTGTCTTGTAGGACATGGTTCTCCATCTGATATTCTAGCAGGGTACCTATAACTTCCAGAAGATGATGTCGGCTACCTACCTACAGCCATTGCTAACAGAATTCCTGCTAACATAACCCCATTCTATTAAATCATCCAAAACTGTGTGCTTTGGAAGAGAGACTGGGACCTTCCCTGGTCTCTCAGCCGTTTACCCTGGCCAGCGCTTGGCTTTGGAATGAGAAAGTAACACACTTCTAAGAGGGTAGAACAAATAGGGGAGCAAAAAGGAGTCAGCTGGGGATACGGGAGCTCATGGGCGAGGTTTTCTAGCTCTTACAAGGTAACAAAAGTAAGGGACCCCTGTCCCCTGGCCTTTGGATAACACTGCCATCAAGAGGGGTGGGGCAAGCCTGAGGCCTGAGGAGCTCGGAGGTGGCAGTGAATCTGTTTCTTGCAATACTGAGGGTCTGAATTCACCAGCTTTGGACCTCTTGTGTCCCGTGACAATACACGGCCTTGTGTAATTCATTCTGAATCGGGCCTTCAGGGCCTTCTGCTCCTTGCAGGCCAAACCGCACCAACGTGGAGTGCAGATGCTATAGGAACATACTTCCCTGCTAAGGACGACTCACATCTTTGTGATAGAGTTTCTGATAAGTTTTTGGATCTTTCCGTTTTCCTAACTCCTTACTACTGTATTTGTACACGTGTAAGTACTTACTCTACATGAACGGTGCTATAATACTTCGACTATTTCACACATACACACGAACCTGTCTACACTTTAAAGACATAACTGAAGATCCATTCGATGTAGTCTTCCTCATAAAGAACTATTTAGGAAACGTGATGAAGTCAGGAATAGGAAATGAACCAGGTAGGTTACGTGTGTGGAGTTTGAAACCTGACAAATCCTGTCCTTCCATTCTTTGGAGGATTATTCTGCAAACCGTGCTTTTCCTTCTTGTGTGTCCTAGCAACATACTCCCTCACCAATGGAGAAAAAGTTCAGTTAGCTTTATATAAACGACATTCATTTGAACTTTTCTGCTTTGTACAGAAACCACTGAGTAATGTAACTCTGTGATTTCATGGCAAAATACAATAAAACTGAAAGGGCCGTGTTAATACAAATTCAGAACATGCCAGAACCTCACCAAAACCAAAAGACTGAGCTTATTACATTGTAGATCAGGCAGATAGTGACTCTAAATGGGCAGGAATGGGAAAAGAAGTGCATGCGTCTGTGCAAAAATCTAGAAGGCGGATAGCGCCCTCTACTGCCAACTGAAGCAAACTAAAGATTGGCTGTGGCTTAGGATATAACAAACAGCTGTTTCTGAGCAACCCTCTTCCTGTCAGTGCTCCCCGCTAGGAAACGTGATATAAAAGGAAGTGTCAATACATGTCACTTAATTTCTCCATCTTATTTGCCACGTTTCTGATTGTGAAATAATAAATGATATTTTCTTATGTAAGCCATTTAAATAAACGATTTAAAAATCTAGGGTTTGATTCACCGTTTAAATTCTTTGGGGTAGCTTCTAGAATTAAACAGAATGAGGATTGAACTATTTATCCACTACTTGTTCATACTGTCCGTAGCGATACACACGCTGTGCTCCCGCCTGAATCCTCCTCATAAAGTCGCCAAGATACTTTCCTCTCCACGGGGATGGTTCTGAGAATCCAATCGAACAATGTATGTAAACCGGAATCGTGCCCCCATATACTGGCACTTCATAATCGGCCTTGACTTTGTCATTCCCTTCTATTGCTTAGGACTTGACTTTGCTGCCGCTTCTCATATTAAATAGCAATGCAATCCCCACGCTTTTACAGAAATGATCTATCAACTCCAGTTGTCACTATTGGCAGGAATGGGAAACAGTGTCTGGTCCTCAACTCACACCTAATCCTCTTTATTTTATAAAGACAGATTCAAACAGCATATTAAGTTCCCTCTTCATTAATCTCTTTTACAAGAGTTGAGTATTGTAGAACTGGCAAGACAATGCTAAGGAAGAATCTCTTCTGAGCTCTGACTGGAGTCCTTGCCAGAACCTGTGTTGTCATCTGTCTCATCAATGTATATATATATATGGGCTCCTCATTCGGCCAGGAGGAGATAGGTGCATGTTTACAGTGAGCATAGCTCAAAGGCAGAAGATGTATTTTCCGACAAAGATAAAGTTCCCTGGGGCCCTAATAGTGTAGTTACTAACATAACCCACCCACACCAGTTTTGCCCACTCCAATGCCACAGAGGCTGCAATGTCCACAAGTGTCACTGACACACACAGGTGGACAGGAGTCCAGTCTGTGAATAATTTCCAAGTCTATGTTCTTTGCTCGTGTCTCAGAGTATTTGCTGCTTGTTCTCCCTTTTTTTGGTTATAGCCTGTGAGCTCCATAATCATCTAAAAAGTCTGTTTTACCAACTTCAAGCCAAAGCTTTCCCCATATTAGCGCACATAATGTGAAAGCACTAAGTTCCAAGGAACATTTCCTCCTTCTCTAAAGCAGTAATGGAAATGTCCCAAACCCGCAGTAACCATTCTCTGAACTACAATATACGGTACTTAGCGCATCTGGTATCCATTATCCTGGCCTCCGGTGAATCTCTGGTAAATTGGTTTGGTTCAGGGTTATAGCAGAGATAAATTTATTTAAACTAGATTGAGCTCCGAGCAACAGCAGAAATAATGATCAATGGTGGCAACTTTGATAAGAGCTGCCACAAGAAGGTAATAAAGATGGGCCCGGGGCTAGCGTCTAGTCTGGGCCAGAGTAGTGCACTTTTGTACGGTTGGAGTTGGGCCCCAAATTGGCTGTGACAACATTCTCCCTATGGGGTTCCCTGCATTTTCACCTAAGCGTCCACAGGTAACAAACTCGTGGTCGAAATACACATGCTGCTGTTACGTTTTGTGCTCCTTCATTGAGGTGGAAAAACATTTCCTGAAATGTCTTCATCTTCCCCAGAGTTTAAAGATTACAACCTGCCGGCTTGAGGGAGCAGGCCTCTCTGTTCTGCCTTTCCTTCTGCCTGAGCCTGTTTGTCAGGCTTCCTGGGGACCATGGGCACAAGGCCCACAGAGGATGTCCTAGAAATGAAAGTCACAGCAAGACGTCTAATGTGTAGAAAATGTAAATAAAGCACTACTATTTTGAAAGTCATAACCTGGTACTTAGAATTTTAACAGGGATTCTTGTTTTACAGCCAGCAAGCAACTTTTAAGTGACAGAGAATTTGCGTAAGGATCTTGAGAGAACGGCACTAAGGTAATGGCAGTGAGACAGGCCATGAAGCATGGGACCCGACTGCCATCAGGTGGCAGTGGGGGCTGTAACCATGGGGACAGAACCGCCCACGGCAGAGCCCCCAGAGAGCAGAAGGCTTTCCAGCATCGACCCCGCTGACCTTCCATCCTTACAACTTTGTGTCTGGATGGAGGTATATTCTCTTCTAATACATCTAAGAAAACAAAGTAAGAACAAAGAATAAAAGTGAAAAGCGAAACAGAGAGGGCACAGAAATCTGGGGCAGCAGAAAGTATTCAAAGACAGGCTCTGCATGACCGTTTGCCTCTTGAGAATCTCTTCCACTTACGTGTGACCAAAGGTTCCAAGAAGCCCCCGCCCCAAACTTTGTAAACTTGAGGAAGCTTTAAACATGTCTATTACCCAAACTAATACAGACACCATACACATGATAGAGAGATTACAGGCATGATTTCAAATATTTGCAGAGTTGAAATTTCCAAACTATACTAGAATGGACATAGAGGTGGGCATATCTGATATCAGGAGAACTTATAACATGTCACTCTACATTTTGAATATCTAATGGGCTCACTTAGAAGTGCACCACATTCCTGCTCAACTACTGATTTCAAGTTCACGATTTCTTCTGACTAAAGTAAAAACAGTCTAAACAGAGATGGTTACTTCTAGCAACTTTCTGCCTACTGATTTCTTTGGGAACCTGGTAGATAATGAAACATTGTGGCTTTAAAGGACTTTCCCGAAAGTTAATCCCCATAGGAAAGGGAGGTTTTACAGAGATAAGGGTCAGAGAGGCTGATAATGTCAACAAAAGACTATGAATTCTGAGGAGGTGATGAAGATTAAGTACAGGGTTTCCACTCACCTTTGGTACAAAGGGTCTAGAGATTTGATAGCAGTTTTCAAAAATAAGTCTAATTTATAAACTGAACAGTGTCTGCTTCTGATCTTCGCTACAAAGACTCAAAAACAAACTAAAGCCAGAAATAATTCAGATAAATATTTACATTATCAACCTACTCTATTTTTCAAATAGAAACAAGTGGAGGTACTGTCTTTGGTACAAAAGTCCCCAATAAAATCTTATAAACTAATTTGCCCCAGAATGACCCTTCCATTCCCTAAACTGCTATGCCAGCTTTGTGAGTGGAGGGGCCTCAGGATGAATGTAACACCATGCCTGTCCATCAGGCTTCGCTGGGAGCAGACTACACGCATTCTGTGTGCATTTCCATTAGACGGCTTAGGACACTGGCAACAGCAGATTAATAATGAAGCACAGTTATAGATCTTTCACAGGAGAAAGCTCTGTTATATTACTGACAGACAAAAGAAATACAAATCTTTACTGACCAAAGAAGAGAGATTATAAAACCTTAATTGCGAGACCTACAGAGGAACAAAAGTCCAACTCTACACAGCGAACCCTGTGGACACAAAGTGCACTTCAACGTCCAAGGCGGCTTCACCTTTAATTCCTGGGCATACAGCCTGCTTCTATTTTCTAAGCAGACAGCAACTCTAACTTTCTAGGCAAATTAATTCATTCCAGGCTCTAAACTACTGAATCCATCCTATACTCTGGGTAATAAAGCACTGAAGTAAAGGCTACAATTCAGGCCACAATTTCCTCACTCTAGTTTCTGGAGAAGCCTGACCACATTGGATAATGTTACCATAGGTACCTGTTTATGGGCAGCCCTTGTACACCTGGAAAATGCTGCTTATGTTTCTTTGGCAGTTAAGAAGTGCACTGGTTCCCACAGTGACAGTGGGGCCAGGGAGGGAAATTTGTTTCCTCTCCTGGTTTCCTCCTGGAATCCCCGAAGAGACATGGAAATTACATTGCTAACAAATCTCTATTCATACTTGGGAGTCGGGGATATAAAACTGTCACGTGGCTGCGAGGCTGAACAATGGCTGGGAGGAACGGCTCTCTTGTCAATAATCAGAGTCAGTGGTTTAATGGCCCAGTTGGAGACAATCCCAGCCACTGAAGGCAGCTTACAGGGAAAAGTCTGCTTTTCCAATATCTTCCCTGTCTGGGTAGCTTAGAAACAGCCCCGGCTGGGCATCGTTCCAGGTCCAAAATCAAAGTTTATGTCTATTGTGGTAGAAGAACTTAAACTTTAATGGCACCTAAAAGCCAGGGCATAATATTAAAGTAGCTATTCTAAAATTACCAAAGATGCCAAGATGTTGAAACACAACAGGTTGATAGGGAAAATACAAAGTACTTAACTGACTTGAAACCACATAAAGCAACTCATAACAGAATTCAAGGCAAGGCTTCCACCTTTGTTTCATGAAGGGAAATTTAGCCACATGCCTCACATTTATATCCAAAGATAGAACAACAGCTAACATTTACTAGTGCCTTGTAGGGCAGGTACTACCTTAAACACTGTATATATCATCACATTTACATTTTAAAACAGTGAATTAATTATAGGTTTTAGCAGTTAGAAAACGAATGCTTAAGATGGGTAAGCAAGTTGCACTATGTCAAACAAAAGTAAATATCAGCACTGAAATTAAAACCCAGATCAATCTGAGACAAAATCAGCATTTACCCAGTAACACACCAAGCCAGATGTCCCTCTGTCTGCAGAATCATTTCCTTATGAACTAACACAGCAGTTCTCAACCTGTGGGTCGGGACCCCTTTGTAACAATGAAAATACGTTCTGCATATCAGATATTTACATTACAACTCATAACAGGAGCAAAATTACAGTTAAGAAGTAGCAATGAAAATAATTTTATGGTTGGGGGTCACCACAACATGAGGAACTGTATTAAAGGGCCGCGGCCTTAGGAGGCATTAGGAAGGCTGAGAACCACTGAACTAGCAGAACACGGGACTAGAAAATCCAATTTGAGTCTCTACCCCGATTTTCCGTGTAGAGCGGTTTAAAGATCCACATTTTGCAGGTTTCTTTTTACTTTGTCTTCCCACTTATAAAAGGAGGAGATCACATTCTACTTTCAAACAAGTTGATCAGGCGAATTGTTTGTATTTCTGGCCTTCCCTGCCAACAACCACAAGGCGAGGGTGTTATCTGCTGAGGCCATTTGCATCATCTCACATTCATCAGGGTTATTTTGCTCTGCAAATAGGTCCCGTCACTTCTGCTGCAGACAGAATAGGGCGAACACGACTCCACTCCTCCTGTTCAACTTCTCCTGTAGCCCCTCCAATGCCCAGCGAGTTTCCCAACATCCAGAATTCGAGCTGGGTCCTCTTTCTCATTTCCAGAGATTCAACTTGCTTTAATCCAACATGTTTAGAACACCTACTAGTAGAGAGCTGAGTGAGGGCTGTAAAGACAGGACAGTCACACTCCCTTCCTAGACATGTACCGTCTGGAAGAAGAGATGGGAACTCGCTCCCCATAAATAAAATGCCAAGGAGAATGTGAGAAGCACTCTGCTGGCGGCACCTTGAAGAGATGGATTTATTTTCACAGTGAAGATTGAGGCGGAAAAGAAGGATGAAACACACATACTGGAACTTGAACTGTGAAAGATGAGAATTTCATAAGGGAGCAGCGAGTGGAGAATTTCCAAAGGCACCTGGGAGGAGCCTGCAGCGGGAAGCACCTCCGGGTGATGGACGTAGCACGTGTTAACACGAAGGCTGAGAGCACTGCCGCCCATCTGGAGTAACAGAGCAGAGGATGACACCAGGTAGCCCGCGGGCCACAGGTAACACCCACAAATTATCCATGGTCTGTGGTGTTTCCAAAAAATTAAAGTCAACATTAGACAAAATAGACTTTTAGATATAAATGTGGATTTCTTGCTCCTTGTGGGAAAATTTGGAGAACTCTGTTATCCCAGGCTTTCTGAGTCAGCATGAACAGACTGATGACAGGTAGCAGGAGGTAGGATATACGCTCTCCAACTTACTGAGGGGCCACCAATCCCACCTGTCATTCCACACTGGGCCCACATGAACTATCTACATTACCTGCCTGGGAGCCCTGACCCCACTGTACAGGTGAAGGGAGATCATTTAACATCTAGCACAGTTGTTTAATAAACAGCGGCTGCAGCTACCAGTGCTACTCCAGGAAAGCGCCTCTTTCAGGTCCACAAACTGCCAGAGTATCATACATGGAAACACTGGTTGAGGTGTAAAGCGCAAGTGACTAGGCTGTTCCGTGGGGCACAATCCTGACCTGCTAGCACTGCCTGACTCTGCCCAGAGGTCAGTTCCTCAAGCGTTAGAAACAGAGCGGCAGTGACAACGCTCCCCTCACCCCGTGTGCGTGTCCACACAGACACACGCACACCAGCGTGCCCACACACTAGAGTGTCCACACACAGAGACGCACGCACACCAGCGTGCCCACACACTAGAGTGTCCACACACAGAGAC
>NW_003852511.1:2394829-2421414 GCF_000181295.1 Otolemur garnettii
CCCTCTTTCCAACTTCCCTGGAGAGCCGTCCCCACTCACCCAGACACAGAGGGTCTTCAGGGATCACCTGCTGATTTCTGCTACCTGGCATCCACCACCCTCCTTCCAACTTCCCTGGAGAGCCATCCCCACTCACCCTCAGAGGGAGCCGACAGCCCAGGTCAGTGCATGGAGCAAACCAAGTGCTCACCCAGGCTCAGTGGCTGTGCTCAGGGTATGTGGCTCACGTTGCACCAATTAAGACACACTCAAGAGTTTTACTGGGCATTAAGTGAGTGAAGCACACTGTCCCTGACAATCCGAAGGAGAGAAGACAGAGGTCCATGGCATCGCAGTCACCTTTGACTTCCAGGATGATGTGTGTTTGAAAGCAGCATCAAAAGAGAGGAACAAGGGAGCAACAGATGCCTCCATCAAACCTCTTTGTTCTTTCTTTTTTTTTTTGAACCTGCCACCTCCAGTATATGGGGCTGGCACTCTACTCCTTTGAGCCACAGGTGCCGCCCTCCATCAAACCTCTTTATCTAGACCCTTGTGAGGTCAGACAGAACCAAAGCTTCTCAGTTATATTACCTCCAAGTCCCCACTTGGATTAAACCTGTTGAAGATGGGTCTCTCTCAGGTGTAACAGAAAAGTGAACACTTCTACACTGTTGGTGGGATTGGAAACTAATGTGTTCTTTTTGGAAAGACGTCTGGAGAACACTTAGAGAACTAAAAATAGACCTGCCATTTGATCTTATAATTCCTCTACTAAGTATATATCCAGAAGACCAAAAGTCACACTACAATAAAGATATTTGTACCCGAATGTTCTCTGCAGCCCAATTCATAATTGCTAGGTCATGGAAGAGGCTCAAGTGCCCATCAACCCACGAATGGATCAATAAATTGCGGTATATGTACACCATGGAATACTATGCAGCCATAAAGAAAGATGGAGACTTTACCTCCTTCATATTTACATGGATGGAGCTGGAAAATATTCTTCTTAGCAAAGTATCTCAAGAATGGAAGAAAAAGTATCCAATGTACTCAGCCCTGCTATGAAACTAATTTATAGCTTTAACCCAATTTTAGCCCAGGAATATGGGGAGAGGGGAAAGGAAGGGGAGGAGAGGATGGAGGGGGGTGGAGGGAGGGTTACTGGTGGGATCACGCCTATGTTTCCTCCTTAAGGGTACATGTGAATCTCTCTAAATGTAGAATATAAATGTCTTAACACAATAACTAAGAAAAAGATATGAAGGCTATGTGAACCAGTTGGATGAAAGTATTTCAAATTGTATATAGAAACAGTATACTGTACCCCATGATAATATTAATGTACACAGCTATGATTTAATAAAAAAAAAAAAAGAAGGGGGCCTATTCCATGGACACTAAAAAGGCACTTAAGAAAGGGCCATATATTCTGAGATTCTCTACTGAGCCTCAGGCCTCACAGGAAAGCCCATCATGAACCTTCAGCACCCTCCCAGCACAGGACCCTCAAAGTGCCCCAGCTCAGCCTCACCCAAAGCCATTTCACCAGGCCTGAATGTACTGTGGTAGACCTAAGTCCAGGCAGCTCAGGAATGGAGGGCAGGGTAAGTATAAAAGAACTCTAATCTGGAAATGAAATGCAGAGGAAATGAAAGAAAGCAGGTGTTGAAGGGAGTTTAAGAAAGAGAGAAATTAAGGGGAGAAAGCAAGTTCAGGGGTGGCTTTCAGGGAGGCGTGGTCTAAGGAACTGATGCTTACTGAGAGCCCTAAAAGCCGTGTCCCTAACTCCAACTCACACATGGTGCAGTTTTAGTTTTGAAGGCTTGATATATGGCTTTTGTTTAAATGGCATTGCTGGAAAATGCAATTAAAGTATTTATACCAAGGGGAAACGTAAAGTACATTTATCTGGGGGCAAGGGGCCCAAAAAACCCAAAACATTCTGTATACTTTGGGATAAAATAATATGTTTCTAGGCCGGGCGCGGTGGCTCATGCCTGCAATCCTAGCACTCTGGGAGGCCAAGGTGGGTGGATTACCCTAAGTTCACAGGTATGAGACCAGCCTGAGCCAGAGTGAGACCCCACCTCTAAAAATAGCTAGATGTTGTGGTGGGAGCCTGTAGTCCCAGCTGTGAGCTATGACACCATGGCACTCTACCAAGGGAAACAAAGTAAGATTCTGCCTCAGAAAAAAAGAGGTATCTATTTGATTTACATTTAGCTTAGAAACACTTCAACCTACAGCTGGGGGTTTCAGAATAATATGATACTTTTCAAAGCTGCAATCTCACGCAATTAAATATTTTGTCTGAACTTCCATAAATAATATAAAACACATAAAATAAAATACATATTTTGTCTGACCACCTCCTTAAAATGGCCTAATTTTCACAGACTGGACAGGACATGCACCACGTGTACTCAGTGGAAGTTCCTTAAGTTGACCACCACAGCATGTTGACCAGTTTGTCACAGTCTCTTGGGGGGTCAACTTACAGAGGTTCTACTGTATTTCTACTTGGCTGCCTCATAGAACAGAGGTGTGATGTTGAGAGAGACGCCATCTTGGATGACTGAAACCATCATAACAGCACGTCCTGAAGTCCTGGCCAAGATGCAAATGGGTGGGAATCGAAGCAGGTGGAGCCCTGTAAACCAGCTAAGAAGCTGAACACTATCTGAAGCATGGGTGATTTTGCCCCCATTTGGCAATGTTGGGGACCTTTTTGGCTAGCACAAATCAGAGTTGTTACTGGCATCTCATGGTAAAGGCCAGGGATGCTGTTAAACACTGCAAAATACACAAGACGGCACCCTCCCACACACACAGAGCAAAGAATTATATAGCCCAGCATATCAATAATTCCTAGGTTGAGAAACTCTGCAGAACCTTCTGTGAAGAAGACAGCAGAATGGCCAGCAAACACATGAAAAAATGCTCATTATCCCTAACCCAAGCATCCCTAATGCTCATCAGAGAAACGCTAATCAAAACCACCCCAAGAAGACCATAAATCATGCTATAATACAAATATCTGTACCAGAATGTTCATTGCAGCCCAATTCACAATCACTAGGTCATGGACGAAGCCCAAGTGCCCATCGACCCATGAATGGATCAATAAATTGTGGTATATGTACACCATGGAATACTATACAGCCACAAAGAAAGATGGAGACCTTGCCTCCTTCATGTTTACATGGATGGAGCTGGAAAATGTCCTCCTTAGCAAAGTGTCTCAAGAATGGAAGAAAAAGTATCCAGTGTACTCAATACTATTATGAAACTAATTGTTAGTTATCTTAGGAATGCTACAATCCAAAGGAGCCCTAGACTACAGGGAAAGGGGAAGGGGGAGGGGAGGGGGAGGATGGGTGGAGAGAATGATATTGTGGGGATCATGCCTATAGTTTATACTATTTGGGTACATGTGAATTTGTCTAAAGGTTGAATATAAATGTCTTAACATAACAATTATGAGAAAGACATGATGGCCATGTTAGCCAGTTGGATGAGAGTTTTCCAAACTGCATATAGAAGCAACACACTGTATCCTATGGGAGAGAATTAATGTACACAATTATGATCTAATAAAAAACAAATTTAAAATAAAAAAAAAACACCCCGAGATATCACCTAACCCCAGTGAGAACGGCGCACATCATGAAGTCCCAAAACTGCAGATGCTGGTGTGGATGTGGAGAGAACACTTTTACACCGTTGGAATTGCAAACTAATTCAGCCTCTTTGAAAAGAAGGATAGAGAACCCTCAAAGAGCTAAAAGTAAGCCTTCCATTTGGTCCTGCAATCCCATGACTAGGTATCTACCCAAAAGACATAAAACCACTTTCCCATAAGGACATCTGTACTAGAATGTTTACTACAGGTCAATTCACAATCATCAAGATGTGCAGTCAGTCAAGCCAAGTGCTCTTCAGCCCATGAATGGATTAATAAACATCTCTGTGCCATGGAATAGTATTCAGCCATTAAAACGACGGAGACTTTATATCTTTTGTATTAACCTGGATGAGCTGAAGAACTCCTTAGTAAAGTATCATAAGAATGGAAAATCAAGTATCCAATGCACACAATACTGATATGAAACTAGGAGATAAACAATTGTACACCCACATGAGAGAGAAATACAATCAAATTCAAGGCAGGGAGAAGGGAGGAGGAAAAGGACAGGAAAAGGAAAGGTACTCACCGAGCCTGAAAGACACAGTCGTAATTTAACGCAGGGGGACTGGCGAGCTCTCACCTAACAGATACAATGTAAGGGTACACAGCACACCCTCCGGGTGCAAGGACCAAAACAGCCTTTATTCCAGGCACACAGGAGGCTCCTAAATTCCCCACACATCCCCAGGAAGGAGAATTTAAACTTGGGAAGAAATGTAGGGCCACAGAATTTGAAATTAAGGCTCCTATAACTTTTCAAGACATTCCAGTCACACTATGGAAGTCTTCCCTAAACCCTCAAATATACATACAGTTCTAAGGAAACATACATGAGAAATTTACTTCCACCCTTACAGCAAACGACTGGCCCTATGTGGATTATCTGATCACAAAGAATCTTAAAGCCCAGGATGAACTGTGAAATCGGTCTGCCACTGCAACACTTACAGCTTGCTCAATGCATTGATTGGTGTAGGTTCCAGATGTCCAAGCCAATTTAATATCAACTTAACTAATGAAATATGAATATAATTGAGAAAGTTATTCAAGGCATTCTGAAGAAAAATAGAAAATATGTTTGGGTTATCTACCTGTAAAAGAGTTTGCCTGCATTACTGTGAATGAACTAGTCATACTTCTAGCCCACTCCTCGGGACAAATTTAATAATGTGCTTGAAAACCGCCTCCTCGTCTTTCTTAAGGGAAACATCGTGCCTGCATTTCATTCTTGGATGAACATGCTATTCATTCTTGGAACCAGTGGCAATGAAAATGGTGCAGTGTGTTTTTCATTATCCTACTGTGTCAGTGTTTCTCTGTCTTTCAGGCGAAGCTGCCTGCACATTTCTTCCGCACCAGGATCCTCACTTCATTTTCATTCCGACTAAGTTGTGTAATCCCCAGAAATACAACAGCCCCAAACCTGAAAACGGAGCTGTACTCACCGAGCCTGAAAGACACAGTCATAATTTAACGCAGGATGTTGCAAAAGGCCTTCTTTCTGATTTCCAGACTTCAAATAACAGGATCTAATCTCCCCTGTAAAATCATAAATTTTCAGCAAAGAAAATTACACATTCCTTGTATGCAATCACTTCAGCTTATGGTATTTTCAAGTTAAAAAGACTGTTTCAATATGAATTGTTGAAAACCTAGGTCCATTCTTCACATTTCTCCACAGAATGTGCACTGTGAGAACACAAAGGGTGCCTGAAAGAAACATGACTAAGAAAATTCTCTTTGACATGCTGCCCTGATAATATACTTAGGTAAGTTATGACTCATTTATTCCTTAATTGTTCTTGATTGATTTATTTGTGTCATCTCTTAGTTCACTTTTTATATATTCTCTTCATGTGTCAGAATAACCTGTGTTAGGCTACAACTGGGTGTGGTTTGTGGCTCATCTCTGAGTATTATGTGCAGAAAGAGGCTTATTAAGCATGCAGTTTTGATGGGTGGACCACATGGGACCATCCCTACCTCTAAATACGCAGACAATCAAGTGCCATAGCACGCTGACTGATGTGTCAGCCTGTTAATGAGGGAAGGCAGGGGATGGAATTAATTTGCACAGTTAACTTAGCTCTATTGCCCCGGTTCAGGGTATTGAGGTGTGAAAATCAGTTCCCTTTCTAATGCAAACGGTCTCTGCTCAGAAGAATAATTCTTAGAAGTACCTTCTTCAGCGGTCACAGAAAGCATAATTAACCTTGTCTATTGTGAGCAGCTGGAGGTTGCCCTCAACTCAAAGGTATGTTCCACCAAGAGAAACTGTAACAGCAACCACAGACCTTCTGGAGGCTTTGATATACACACTAGTAACTACTGAAGCATTTCTGCCAATGCACTTAAAACTATCAACTCCTGAAGTCCAGATAAGGCAACCATATAATTTATTATCCAAACCAGGATCCTTTTGAGAGAAAAATAAGAAGTATGACCCATTCCAGAAAAAATTAGAACCTATAACCCTTATCTTTGGAACTTTGAACTTGCCACTTAATAATTCTCTATGTACACTATTTTAAATCCTTTTCATAACAAGGCATTGAAAAAATATATGAAAGTCAGATTTTCAACTTCAATTTCTAATTTGTTAGATTTCAATATATCCAACAAATACTAACTGGGTATGGGGAACGGCCCTCTTGAAGTTTAGGATTGTGAGGGGGGAAATGCCATTAATTAAATTATTATGAGTAGATACATAATTACAAGCTATAATACTATCAAACAAGGAAAAAGACAGAGCGTTAAGAGAACAAAAACAGTAGATGAACCTGATTAAATCTGAGGTATCCAGGAAAGGTTTTTCTGAAAAGCTAATCTGAGAACTAAAACCTGAATGATAAACTGCACACTGTAGAACTGGGGTGGGTAGGTGGAGATGGCACGTGCAAAGGTCCTGTGGCAGCAGGGGGCACACTTTGTTCTAAAACCATTACGTGGGAAATCACAGGGCCAAGTCTTCCTATTGCAAAGTCTATTTCTCTGGCTAACAGACCAGGCCAAATCCCAAGAGAGCTGCCAGATTCCCCATTCCTGCTCATTCGTAAAGTCTCTGAAAACTCACCGTGCTCATCAATGAAGACATGCATGGCATCCACCGACATCTCCTCCTGCACAGAGGTTTCAGGCCCACTGATGACTTGCAAGACAGAACTGTCTTGTTGGGAAGTTACTCTGTAGATTATCTGTCTTTGTCTATTGCCCTGGAAACTTAACACATATGAAAGTTTCAAAAAAACAATTAGGAGTTCCTCCTTATCTTTAATAAAGCATGAAAAGCAGCAGCTGGTAGATGAGGCTGTCTCATGCTTTAAACCCAAGTGAAGCTAAATAAGCACAAGTTATCCTTACAAGGCAGGAGTCTTGGCAGGTTGAATGAACACAGGACTAGTACCAGTGTGGTCTTGACTTTGTAAGTCTGGTTTTCTTTGCTTGAAATTTTGTCCAGTGGGCTTTTCACTTTCCAGAATTTCTTCCTTCTTCTCCTGGGAACAGTTACCTGAAAAACATTGCTTTATGTGTTAATATAACATTAAATTAAAAGATTAACATGAAAGCTCTTGGAAAAGTTACAAAAACTGTAACAGGAATAAAAAGAAAAATCTAAATAGCTCCTCTGAATGCAAAATGCTTGTAAGTTTCATTTCATTAAATATGAAAGTGTATATGTGTTTAAGCCATGTTATTCAAATATCTATAAATACCAACTACTTTACATATGGATTTAAGGACTTCCTTAAAATAACTCAGTGACCACAAACTTACCAGGTTGAAAATACCCATTTACAGTATACAAGCCTGAAAGACTCATAATTCATCAATGGACAGCCTCAGATGGCAAAAAAAAAAAAAGTATATGAACAAACCTGGCTATTTTGGAGCAAGTTCTCGTTTACCTTTTCTAAATCTTATCAGTCTTTTTTCTCACTCTCCAAATCTAAATTTTCAAGCTAAAAGTAGAATTGGTTACTTCCTAAAGTAGTAGTTTTTTGCTTTTTTAGAATCCTCTTTATAAACAACAAACCGAAGTAAGTGTCTTAGCTTATACCACGCAAAGTGGAGCACATCCCTGAGGGTCAGCCTTTCCTTCCTGCGAACATAGTCTGACGGCCATTTTTAAGGTGAAAAGGACCACTGTGTTCGCCGGACCTCTTCCAAGTAAACTGTGTAGGATCTAAAGCTCAGCAGCCTGAGCCTGAAAGGACAGGCCCTTCGAGACACACCATTAAGAAAGCCCATCAAGATCTGCCCGAGTCTTTAGAAAGTGAAATTATGTTAGTTGGGGGAGGAGAGTAATAAAACACAGCACTGCAGGGTATATAACAAAGGTTTCCATTCTTAGACTTCAAGTAATAAGAGGAACATTGCTCACTTCCATGTGAGCCCTGAAGATAAACATTTCCAGCACATCTGTGAAACTACCATAAGAATTTCTTTGGTATGAAAATGTTTGCATTTCATCTGACAGCTTGTCAAGATAGATGTTTTCACAGTTTTCAAAAAACACATTTATAAGAAAGTGCTATCATAACAAATAGCTTTAGCCAGTGATCATGCCTCATAAGAAACCAGAGAGAGACGCCTCACACAGCTCTCCTCCTCCACACCACACAGACTCGGGCTCCTGTGTCCGTATTTCTTCATCATGTCTTATTTTTCTTAAAGGAGAACTGAGAACATTACGTAAGTCTAACATATGGCCTATTTTTTTTCCTTTTTCCTTTAAAAACACATTTATAGGAATTTTTCTGCTTATAAAAACAAGTCAAAGTCATTGCACATAATTTAAAACTAGACAAAAGAAAAAATTTTAAATCACTCTTAATCCTGCTTCCTGACTTTATCAATGTAGCCAATTTGATACATATCACACCAGTCTTTGGTCTTCTAGAAGGATACACGTATTTTATACAAAAATGAAATCATACACAGATGCTGTTTTATACCCATCATAGTTATCTTATGGTATTATAAATATTTAATGTCATTAGATAGTCTACATTATCCCCAAATAGTAGTAATATAACATTACATTGATAGAGTGTAATTTATTAAATGGACCCCTATTTTTGGAAATGTAAGTCATTTCATTTCTATATTATACATAATTCTTCAATAAGTATCCCGACATATATTCATGATGATTCTCTTAGAAATTTCTAGAAAAGATTGAAGATACAAATGGACAATGGCCAGATAATATACATAAACAAAGAACCCTGACCAACAGTCTGAAGCAAGCAGCCAAGGAAATCAAACCATAAACCATCGTCCACAGTAACCAGCCCAAGGGATCATCAGACTATGTGCAAGTGAGGATCGCAGGAAGTCAGGCCACTATTTCAGGCAGACAATCCAGGAAGTCAAATAATAACCCCTGTGATCATTAGCCCCAAATCTCCTGAATTGAACCATAACTGAGAGCTTCCCTAACCACCAGAACTTGATTAATAATGGATAGCTTCCCTAAATGCCAGGACTTGATTCATAATGGATAACTTCTCTAACTTCCTGGGCTTGATTCATAATGGATAGCTTCCCTAATTTTTAGCCCTGCTTCCAACCAAAGAAAGCCCAGTATGGCCTCCTACCCAACCAAGCACTTGTGAGCCACTTGTAGTCAGCCACCTCCAGCATCCCTGTGCCAATAACCTGCAGTCAGGGAACACCAAACTCTTCCTTTTTTTCCATTAAAAGGCTTTCCCATTTTGCCTGCCTTTAATCTCTGTGAAAACCGAATAATGGTGTCTGAACCCCTTGCTATAGCAAGCTGTGAATAATAGACTTTGCTTGTGGTAATTTGGGAAATCTTCATTTATTTCCACAAAGTAAAACAAAGCTGTATCAAGCAAACAAACAAATACCAAATAAATATGGTTTTAAAGGACTTTGGCTAGAGTGTGGTTTTTCATAGCCTTGAATTTTAGAATATCCCTAAGACCTGAGGATAATTCTAAAGTCCTATGTAGAGAGAGCCTGAGCTGAAAATAAGAGTCCCTTGTGAGAAGTGGGAAGTCACATATCTACCTGCAATCACACATCCAAGCTCAAGCACTGTCCTACTATCAAGCAGGAGAAAATTAGAGAACATTCCCGAGGCTGCTAATATCATTAAACACTGCCCTGTTGTTTTATAAATACACTCCCAAATTGGGCTTAAAATAAATTCTTCAGTGAAAGAGAACAAAAAGTCATTACCAATCTCCGATACATGCTTCCGTGGTGAACCAAGTCATCACAGCAAAACCGTCTTATTTGCTACCTTTGGTGTCACGGTCCTTCTAAGAGCTAAAAGACTCATTGTAGTCCCTCTCTTTCCTCCTTCAAATAAAGGACTTTGTTCTCTGCTGAAGGAGGCACACAAGCCACTCTGCCTTCCCACTCCCTCCTCGAGCGCCACATTCCGACACCCACATCTCTTCCCTCTTGTAACACCTCACAACACACACCTCCCTCAACTTCCATGTTAACACCGTTCTGATTAAATATTAAATATGACTGACTGCAAAAATTAAGAGGAGCAGAAATTCAAGTAGACAAACAAAATAAAGTTTCCATATAGCCTGAGTTGAAAATAAGAATAAAGGACTGAAATTGATCAAATAGCAAGATTTTTCACCTATTTTCTTCTTTTAATTTTTTCTCATATTTTTTTCTGAGTAAATCTCTAACAAATTGCTATTTCTGCTTTCTAGAAGAAACTGACTCAAATGGATTTTGTGAACGGTCCAACCTCACTCAGCTGGCACTGCAGAACCAAACTTTGGCCCTGGGTTATCTGGTTCCAGCACCAATGTGCTGTCCGCTGGACACACTGCTTCAGGGAAAACCCTTTGTCCTCTGGATTATTACTTTCCAATACAGCCACACATGACAAGTATTTAATAGCCATGAATGGCTAATGCCTATCATACTGGACTGCAGTATTTCCATCACTGGAATACTGATGAAATATGTCCATCACTGCAGAAAATTCTATTAGACAGTGCTGGTCTAAAAGTATGAATATTTACATTGAACTGATAATGAGCATGCAAATCTTACATCACAAAGGTTTTTATCTCAAAGTGACCTCTGCTTGTAGGTATTGGTTATGTCTGTTTAAATGCTTCACTAGGGCGGGCACAGTGGCTCACCCCTGTAATCCTAGCACTCTGGGAGGCCAAGGTGGGAGGATCCCCTGAGTTCAGGAATTGGAGACCAGCCTGAGCAAGAGCAGACCCCATCTCTACCAAAAATAGCTGGGGGCGTGGTCATCGGCACTCCTATCAGGAGGCTGGCACAGGAGGATCACTTGAGCCCAGGAGTCTGAGAGTGCAGTGAGCTAAGATGACTATAACTCTACCCAAGGCAACAAAGCAAAACCCTGTTTCAAAAAAAAAGAAAAATTTAACTGGGTCAAAGTAAATTGCTCAGAACTACAAATATGTGGGTTGACAAACCCCTGGCTATCCCAGAGAGCAGAGGAACAACCCTAGCACTAAGAAATGCTACTATCTACAGTCTAGAATATGAGCCGCTATGAGCAACCATGACTTGCAGTAGGCAATTCTACTATATAGACATGACCTTAACATAAATATATATCAAAACGATGTGCTCAAAAATCACTAGAACACAGAAATTTAAAGCTAAAAAATTTTATAAAAACTCTAGTCCATTATCGAGTAACATTATCTTGTTGATGAAAAAGATACTGTTAATGAAAATAAATACACAGAAAATAAATGCACCTTCACTTCATGTAGGAAATATTAGTTTAAGGTTTTGACAAGGACTCTGGCATAAGACTGCCTGGAATCATATCTCAGTTCTGATGCTTCCTGAGCTTACTCCACTAACTTGAGAAAGCTGATGAAAACCGACAAGCCTCATCTGCAGAACAGGAATGCTAAGAGCATCTACACCATAAGGCTACCAGGTTCAAGGAGGAGTGAGTTAATACATAGGTAACTATAGTTTATCACTCAAACTGGGGACACTTCTGAAAGAGAAAGTCAAGTGTTAATAATAATGATGGCGCCTGTGGCTCAAAGGAGTAGGGCGCTGGCCCCATATGCCGCAGATAGCAGGTTTAAACCCAGCCCCAGCCAAAAACTGCAAAAATAATAATAATAATTTTTAAAAAATAATGATGTTGGCAAAACAAGTGTAAATGAGGACACTTCTGGGCAAACCACGAGTTACAGACACTCGTAAGTACGTGGAAAGTACTTAGGACACTACCTGGCATGAATTAAGAGCTATAGAAGTGTTTACTATTACTACGTACACAACAGAAGGTCATTGGGGAATTCTGTATTTTATTTTTATTTATTTATTTATTTGAGACAGAGTCTATGTCGCCCTGAGTAGAGTGCTGTGGCATCACAGCTCACAGCAACCTATTCTCTTGCCTCAGCCTCCCAAGTAGCTGGACTACAGGTGCCCACCACAATGCCCAGCTATTTTTTGGTTGTAGTTGTCATTGTTTGGCAAGCCTAGTCTGGATTTGAACTCGCCAGCCCTGGTGTATGTGGCTGGTACCCTGGCCACTGAGCTATAGGCGCCGGGCCGGAATTCTGTACTTTATAATGGAACTCAGCTGGAAAAGTAGATTTACTTAAATAACAAAAACTTGCTTTATGATCATCTTTCCCAAAATGCATCTATTCTATGCAAAGGAAGAGACATCTATTGTAAGTACTTGTCCCTGTAGTAAAATTTATTTGCTTATTTCTCTGGAAATAAATATTCTTGCCTTCTAGGGAAGCCAAAAACTCATTATAATGCCTTAAGTTCCCGGGGAGTGTAAGGCAATATATGTACATGTGTGCTCATCAGAGAGCTTAGCACTGGCACATTCAGCAAATACCAACAAAGCCAAGCAACAAAAATGACTGCCCAATAGTTGTCCCACTACTTGCATGTTCCAATCATGAAAGGCAAGTGATAGAGAGATACATTGCCTTCTGTGTCGTCTTCAGAACAGACAGTTCTGTTCTGTGGAGTCGCACCTCGGAGGAGCCCCCCTTCTTCGTTCTGCCCTGCTGACCCTGTCAACTGCTCAGCTGCCACCACCTTGGAGGTATTAATTGATTCCAACAGGGAGACAAATTCCAAGAAGTTGGACTCATTTGGTAATTGCCCTTCCTTAGCCTCGAGGTCAGACTTGGAAGTTGGCATTGTTTTCTCTTTATCATTAATAACTTCTCCAGAACTTTTACTCAGGAAGACATCTGTCCCACTGTCTACACTGAGTACCCAGGCATGTCTCTTTTCATGGCTGTTCTTACAAGACGATGGGTCAAGGTTAGCCTGGCCTTCCTTCCCCGCCTCAGACTCAGAGGCCACAGGAAATGTGAGTGGGGGTGCTGTTGCCCAGGGGCTCCATGAGGAAGGACTGTGGTCCTTGGTGGCACATTCCACCTCCCCAGATGTGTAGTAGCCAGGACCGCACTGACTAGAAGACACCTCTGCCTGCAGCCTCTCTGAAGCCCATCCACTCCCACCGCCTTCAGGACAAGCTGTGCTTCCTCCCCCATCCTCAGACAGCTCAAGGGTAATCACAGGGATTCTGGTCTGCTCAGTGTTTGGAGGACTGGCCCCCCCTGGGGTAGCCAGCTCAGCATCGGACTTTAGGCCAGTCCTCTCTGTGCCAACCACCTTCAGGTGGAGGGAGCTTTCCAAGTCTGTCATGGAGTTTGCAGTACTGCTCATGGTGATAACAATTTTAATGGGTTTGTGCAGACTCAGGGGGTCTCCAGGCTGAGAGGTATCAATGAGCGTCACAGCCACCTCACTCTCTGAGTAGTCCACTTCCTGGTGCAAGGGCAGGTGCTCCTGACAGGAGGTGCCCACCAGCTCCTCCGCAGGCCTGATCGTGACAGTGTCACACTGGGGGCAGCTGCTGCTCAGGCTGTCCTGAGGTGACCTGCTTTGCAACTGTTCCTGTATGGAGCACTGATGACAACTGGCAGGTTCTGGAATCAGGACTGAATTCTCACTCCCCCACGGCTGGAAAGAAACATCTGTTGCTAGTAAGTCATACTGAGACAAAGACAGGTGGGGCAATTTCTTCAAGGGTCCCCTATCCACTAAGCCCCCCTCAGATCTGTGGCGCACAGGAGGCTGCCCCTTGCTCCCTCTTTCTGTCCCTTTGCCATTGATGACAGTCTCTGTGGCAGCTGGTTTCACTGGTGTTGCTGACTTGGGCGTGGCTTCCAGCGTGCGCACCTGAGAGGCAGGTAAGCTTTCCCTTCTGATACCAGGTGAGGTAGATGACTCTGGCGCTATGGGCTGGTCTTCTGACAGAATGACACCTGAAATAAACAACAAATGGTAACTTTATAAGCATCCAGAATAGATGAATAATATCTCAGAGCCAGATCTAAGAATAATAAAACTAAAAACACCACCAGCCACAAATGAGATTGGATTCTTATTTTTTAAAATATCACATCCACATGAAATTGTTCCCAAAATATCTATATTTAAAATAATAACTGAGGTCAGGCACAGTGGCTCACACTTATAAAGCTAGGACTTTGGGAGGCTAAGGCAGGAAGATCACCTGAGGCCAGCAGTTTAAGACCAGGCTGGGCAATATAGTGAGATCCCCATCTCCACAATAAATTAATTAACTGATTGATTTAATTAACTTAAATAATGATAGACTTTTAGCTTGTGCTGTGTTGTGGCCTTGTGGTGGAGCAGTAAAATTTAAACACTATATCTGGGCCTGTAGGCACGAAGGCCAAGGTTCTGCTATTTACTAACTACATTACTTTACGCTAGTCACTTAATCCCTAGTCCAAACCAAGATTTCGCAATGTAGCACTCCTGACATTTTGGAACAGATCGTTCTTTCCTTCACGAACATGATGTGCACTGAGGATAAATTAGCAGCATCCCTGACCTCTACTCACTCAATGCCAGTAGCAACTCCTCCCCGTCAGGACAATTAAAAATGCCTACATAGCCCGACATTGTGACAGGCACCTATAGTCCCAGCTACTTAAGGAGGCTGAGGGAAGGGAATCGCCTAAGCCCAGGAGTTGGAGGTTGTTGCGAGCTGTGTGACGCCACAGCACTCTACCATGGGCGATAAAGTGAAACTCTGTTTCTACAAAAAAAAAAAAAAAATGCCTACAGACACTGTTGAATGTCCCTTGGGGAGCAATACCCCTCAGTTGAAAACCTCTTCATCTGTAAAAACATACAACTACATTAATAAGATTAATATATCAAGAAAAACACCATGACAAAAACCACATGATCATGTCAAGAGAGATTTCAACATCTTTTCATTAGAAAAACACTCACCAAATGGAGATTAGAAGAGAACTTCCTAACCCTAACAAAGGCTCTCCGTGAAGCCCTCGAAGATAACGTTATACTTAATGGTAACAGACTGAATGTTTTTCTCTGTAAGACCACAAAGCAGTAATGTCTACTCTCTATTTCTAACCAATATTGTACTAGAAATTCTAGGCAGAGAAATTAGCAAAGAAAACAAAACAAAACAAAGAAAGAAACCAGACTGTAAAAGGAAAAAGAAAAGAACATTTACAGATTACATCATCTTATATATGGAAAATCCTGAATCTGTTAGAACTAATAAACAAGTACAGTGCGTTTGTAATATAAAATCCATGTACAAAATGTTTATGTACCAGCAATAAACAATCTGAAATGAAATTAAGGACACAATTCCAGTTATAGAATATGGAAGAATAAAATACTTAGATCTTAGATCATTCTTAAGGAGAGACCAGAGGACAGGCAAAAAAAAAGTCTTATCAAATTCAGGAAAACTGAGATCAGACCACATATATTTTCTGACCACAACTGAATAAAACTAGAAACCACTAACAAGAACACTAGGAAGGATACGACACATGGAAATTAAGCAATATGCTTCTGAATGACCAGTGAGGCAATGAAGAGATTAAGAAGGAAATTTAAAAGAATTTTCTAAAGAAAGGCAAAGGAAAACACTACACGTCAAACCCTATGAGATACACCAAAAAGCAGCAACAAGAAGAACGTTGACAGCAGTGAGTGCTACATCGAAAAGTAGAAAAGCTTCAAATAAACAACCTAACAATGCAGTACAATGACCTAGACAAACAGGAACAAGCCAAACTCCCAATCAGCAGAAGAAACAATAAAGACCAGAGTGGAAATAAATGAAATTAAAACAAAAAATAAAAGATTTATTTTTATTTTTTAAAAAATAAAATAAAAATAAAAAATACAAAAGATAGACAAAACTAAAAGTTGGTTTTCTGAGAAGATAAACAAAATTGATACACTTTTAGCCAGACTAAGAAAAAAAAGACTCAACTAAATAACATCAGAGATGACAAAGGAGACATTACAAGTGATACTGCAGAAACTCAAAGGACCATGAGAGACTACTAGGAGCAACTACAAACCAGTAAATTAGAAGATCTAAAAAAACAGGTAAATTCCTAGAAACATACAATTAAATGAGGATAAAATCCCAAACTGGAATAACCAGTAACAGGTAATGAGATAGAAGTGGTAATAAAAAGCCTCCCATCAAAGAAAAGCCCAGGACACACTGGCTTCACTGCTGAATTCTAAGCTTTCAAAGAGGAATTAATACCAATCCTACTTAAACTATTCCAAAAAATCATGGAGGAGGGGATATCCTCAAACTCAAGTAGAGAGACTTGTATCACCCTAATACCAAAACCAAAGACACAACAAAAAAGAAAAGTATAGGCCACATCTCTGATGAATATAGGTGCAAAAAGTCTACCATAAAATACTAGCAAACTGGGGCGGTGCCTATGGCTCAAGGGAGTGGGGTGCTGGCCCCATATGCTGGTGGTGGTGGGTTCAGACCCAGCCCTGGCCAAAAACTGGAAAAAAAAAAAAAAAAAAACTAGCAAACTGAATTCTATGAAACATTAACAATATTATTCATCATGATCAAGTGTGATTCATCCCAGGGCTACAAGGATGGTTCAACATACACAAATCAATCATTGTGATAACATCATATAAATGGATTGAAGGACAAAAACCCTGTGATCAAGTCAACTGATGTTGAAAAAGCACTCAATAAAATTCAAATCCCTTCACGATAATAACTCTCAAAAAAATCACATATCACAAATCACATATCTAAGTGAACTTACACCATATGCTATGATAAAATATTAAATAACGATAACACTTTACCTTTGAGATCTTCCACTGTTTCCTGTGCTGGCAACTCCTAAACAAATAACGAAACAAAGATGAATGTATCAGTCAGTTCATTGCACATTTCCAGGCAGTCAGCAGTCACTGATCGGGAGACACTATTTTTCTTAAGTTTCTGTGAAATAGGGAGCAGGAACATATACATAACTGTAAACATTCAACGAACATATACATAACTGTAAACGTTCAACCAAGACAACTGTCCTGAGTCCAAGGGAGAGTGCTAATTAACAAACTCAAAGGAGAAGGAATAAGGCTCTAATTATGCTACAGTGAATAGAGCCCAATACAGCTAATCTGGGAAAACGGCAATATACTGACTTTCCCAAGACCAGGGTGATGGAGCGTGGAAAGCAGTGGAGAGGAGACGCTGATTCCAGGTGGACAGCAGTGCAACGACGATGGCGCAAATGAGTGGCAGGAGAAGTGAAAAGCAGCAAGGTCCGCCCAGGGCCGCCCTGACCAGTGTGCCCAGCTCAGCAGTGTGGGAGGTGGGAGCAAAAGGAGAGAGGCCAGGAGGCATGTTTGAACACAACTGGGAATTCTGTTACGGTCACAAGTGCACCTTTCAGGACCTTCCCGCAGCCTGAGATGCGATATTTCACAAGCACAAGGACCAGTAACTATAGCTTGAAAACTACAATCACTGAACACTCCCATTCTAGACGGGATTCACCCTAAAATAACATGACAGGAGTAAAACAGGAAAAGAGACTACTAACCAACGGCGTGGAGGAGTGATGAGAGTTTGGGCTCTGTCCTCTGGAGCTGCAGCGGAGGGGAGGTGTGGAGAGGTTCCGACCACCCTCTTCCTTTTTGCTGTCTTGAATCTGCCTGTTACTGTTAACCCAACATGGGAGAAACAAAAGACCAGTAATATTATCAAATTAGAACCACACTCTTTTAGTATTAAGCCCCAAACTGTTTTTTCCTAGAGTCATATTCTTTATATACTAATCTTATTTTTAAGAGAGTAATAAATGTTACTTTAAAATTATAAGACATGCTTTTTTAAGGACCTATAAGACAATAAAAGAATGATGACAAGGATTCAAGGATGCTTAATAATTACTCCTTTTTTTCTGTTTGAGACAGTCTCACTCTGTCATCTGGGCTGGAGTGCATTGGCATTATCACAGCTCATAGCAACCTCAAACTCCTGGGCTCAAGTGATCCTCCTGCCTCATCCTCCCAAAGAGCTGGGACTATAGACACAAAGCACCAGGCCCTGCTAATTTTTCTGTTTTTTTGCAAAGACAGTGTCTTGCTATGTTGCTGAGGCTGATCTCACATTCCTGACCTCAAGTGATTCTCCCACCTCAACTTCCCAAAGTATTGAGATTACAGGTGTGAGACACAATGCCTGGCTAGTAATCACTCTCAATATTTCAGTTCTATGCAATGCATGACTTCTATATTAACAAACACAAATGTTACATGAGTTTAAAATACTGTCATACTCTAAGCATTTAAATAAGATAAAAATACTGAAGTAAATTGTTTGCAGGGCTAGGCCTGAGGCAAATGAATTTTAGATCATGATATAAGGCCATATTCATAGCTAGTTAAACCATCTTGATTATCAATATTAGTTTTATATGTAAGGACATGCTTAAATATAAGAAAAGGCACAGATTTGTGTCTGCCTATAGTGGTGTTTTCATAACTTAATGAAAGAGAAAAGTTATTTTAATCAAAATTAAAACATTTATGAACTGACACTTTAATGCCAAATGTTACCTTGGGATTTTATGATTGGTGACGGGTTCACTGATGGCCTCTTTGTCTTTGTTTGTCTTTTCTTTCTTTCTGGACTGCTTTTGCTGAATTACTTCTCCTTTATCAAACATGAGGTGAAGGCGGTAACTGACCACTTTGATTACTGTGAAGAATACAGTCACTGAACTGCAGTAAAAAAATACAGTGATCGCACTTGGAGGAAAAGCCTAAAGAGGAGAAAAGAAGGAAAAAATCATTAGCTTTAAGATTTTCTTCCTGTTTTAAATCCGGAAGCATTTTTGGACTATGTATAGAGTGTGCATTAGGCAAGATTCCCAATTTCATTAGTTGGATAACTTTCCCTGGTTACTATACCTGTAAAGAAAGAGCTGCTATCTTTTCATTTTATATTTTTTCAGTCTTTCTCGTTTCTCAGGTCCCAGGAATTGCACTGATGACCAACACGTGATTTGCAGACAGGACCCCGCAGAATGAAAGATGTCTGGGAGGGAACCCCCCACGTCACTTTTCTATCACCTACACCAATGCATCTTCCCAGGTGTCTCTGGTCTTACAGGGCAGGGAAAGGCCTTTAAGAGGCTGTTTCGGCTCGGCGCCTATAGCTCAACCGGCTAAGGCGCCAGCCATGTACACCTAAGGTGGCGGGTTCAAATCCCCAGCCCGGACCCGCCAAACAATGACGGCTGCAACCAAAAAATAGCCGGGCGTTGTGGTGGGCGCCTGTGGTCCCAGCTACTTGGGAGGCGGAGGCAGGAGACTCGCTTGAGCCCAGGAGTTGGAGGTTGCTGTGAGCTGTAATGCCACGGCACTCTGCCCAGGGGGACAGCTTGAGGCTCTGTCTAAAAAAAAAAAAAAAAAAAAAAAAAAGAGGCTGTTTCTATCAACATAACACAAAAGGCCTTGTGGAGAACAGAAGAAAAAAGAAAGCAGGAAGGCCAGAGTGCCCCCCATCCCCCTCCCTGATCGCCTACGGAGATAACAACAGTAGGTTGTGGTTTTCCCTAGGTTTGTGAGGCCACAAAAGCATATTGCTTCCAAAAGGAAGGACATTTCCAGCAGTGACAAACAAGCTTAGTATGAATGCTCTTAAGAAACAAAAATAATCATTGAGACCCATTAACTGTCCCCCACACACCTTTCTAATTCTCTCCCGAGACCATGGACCGTCACAGGTTCTCTGATCCTTCCTAACTAAATTGTCATCCTTCAGGATAGAAGCAGATCCATGAGTAGCCCAAGACAACGTCAAGAACAGCCTCGATGACCAGCGAGTCCCTTTTATAAATGGACCTTCCTGAGGAGCCTACAGCCTGCAGACTGACCACATGTGCCCTCCAGATCCCAAGTGTGGCCCCTCGACCAAATCCAAACTTCACAGAACAAATCCCTTTGTCAAAAGGGTTCAGTCAAAAGGCCACACTCAAGAATCCAGAAGGCCACACTGGCCCCAAGGCTGCAGGCTCCCCACCCACCCCTGGCTGCAGCCTGGAACCCCAGCTTGGCCTTCAGATGGCAGCGCCCAGCCCCCATCCACCCCTAAGCAGCTCCTGCACAACCTGCCATCACCCCATCCAAGAGTCCATCACCTAGGGAAGAGAATAGCCGAAGAGAAAGCACGACAAAGAAAGAGGGAAAATGGATCACCAACAAGTAAAGGATGAAGTGAGGGATTTTCACCATCACCAATCTGCTTTTACTTCATGGGGGAAATGTCCATATATCAATGTCAGGGAATAAATAAGCAAATAAAAGAACAATTAAATAAGATAATATTACGCAGATACATAATGAAGTGAAGTCCCACCTGGCGGCAGCTAAGTTTACATTTACACATGTGCCTCCTGAAGTAAAGCTATGAAGACTCTCAAGCAATAATATGCAGACAAGTTGAAAAAAACACAACACAGCACAGAGTGGTGGGGGCTACCAAATAGCCCAATCATTTTTTTCTTAACTATCTTGGGTTTTAAAAATTTAGGTTAAAACTTGAGTTAGTTTGAGGAAACTGACAAAAGACACTACTGTGTCCATGAGAATAAATCAGAATGCTATTATATGCAAATTATATTCAAAAGTTGTTTGAATGTGAGTAAGGCTTCACGTCCTCCAGTCAGCAGGGGCAGCAGAGAGAGCCGGTGCTCATGGAATAGTCCACCTGCTCCTCTGCACTGCTCAGCCTCTCTTGCAGGGAGGCTGGGGCCATGTGACTATTTTGCCCAATAGATCATAAGCAAAAATGCAGAGCCTACACAATTATGAGCCAGGTGCCTCCTGTATCCCACTCTTCTCTTTACTTAGGGACCTCAGAGGCCACATTTCTCAGAAGACACATGTATAAGATGATGAAGCTTCCTCCTGCCTGGGTACTTGAATGACTGTGTAGCAAGGCTGTATATTACAGACCCAGGATGGGCTTACAGTGGGCAAGAAAATAAACTTTGATTCATTAAACCAATGAGATTTGGGGGTTTGCCTGCTGTAGAAGCTTGCATTGCTTAACCTAATTAATAGAGGGGGGTATCTTCCCTGGGGAAGCTTCATTCAAATTAGATTAGAGATGCTGAGAAAATCAAAGGCATTGGGAAAGGAATGCTAGGGGGGAAAGCTGAGAGATAAAAGATTACACTAAATACACTGCACTTGGGAAAATGCATTTGGAAAGAAAACTGACATGCCACAATACGGAGGGATAGTATTTTTCAATTTATCCTCATAAATTTGAACTACTGTATAAGTTTGTAATACTGAAATTAAGAAAAGGCAAGTACCTAGAATTTGAAATTAATATGAGCATTAGCATCTAGTTTGCAACCCAGGTGAGAGCAGTTCTTGCCTCATCCTCCAGGAAGGGCCACTTGGCACTCTGTCACATCTGCAGAAAATCTGCAGATTTCCTCAGCATCTCTAATCCAATATGCCTCACGAGGTCACAGTGAGAGACAGGGATTTAACAAAACTCTCCTGGGAGAAGAAAGGTTTTTACAGCATGTGAGGCAGGGTACATTATTCCTTCCCAAATTCTCTGATCTCATGATTCCTTTAAAAAACCTCTCCCCAGACAGGCACCGTGGTGTACACCTTTAGTCCCAGCGACTGAGGAGGCTGAGGCAGGAGGATCCCTTCAGCCCACGAGTCTAAGGTCAGCCTGGGCAACACAGTAAGATCCTGTCTCATAAGTAACTGAAAAAATAAATAAATAACCTGTCCCTACAGTCGACTCAGCAAACAGAATCTAGCATCTTCCCAAATATTCCTTTTTAAACCATGCAATAAAGCTTTGCTCAGGCTCTTCCAATTCTACATTTCCAGAGACATCATAAAAATCATTTTCCAGGCTATTTTATTGCAAACATCACCAAAATACCTCCAGCTCTAGGATTAGCTGCCTTTTTTTGTTGTTGTTGTTGCGACAGGAGCCTCAAGCTGTCCCCCTGGGTAGAGTACCGTTGCATCTCAGCTCACAGCAACCTCCAACTCCTGGGCTCAAGCGAGTCTCCTGCCTCCGCCTCCCAGGTAGCTGGGACCACAGGTGCCTGCCACATCGCTCGACTATTTTTTTTTTTTTTGGTTGTAGCCGTCACTGTTGTTTGACGGCCCCGGCTGGGGATTCAAACCCGCCACCTTGGGTGTACGTGGCTGGCGCCTTAGCCACTTGAGCCACAGGCACTGAGCCAAATTAGCTGTCTTAAGAGGTGTGAATGGGGGGAGAAGAAGGTGGTTTAGGAAAGAGTGCCTCATAGATGAGCACTTAGCAAATTATTTTTCGCCTTATATCACAGACTCCACTCCCCAATATAAGGCATATTCATATTTTGGATAGATATTTACTTGCTCCAAGAGAAATCATAATTTCTTATTTCCATGAATTTATCTCTTTACCACATTCTAAATAAAAATATGAGACAACGGTTTTGAAAATTGACCAAAGAAAAGTTCTCTGACATATTATTAATATACCTGGTAGTATAATAACTCATTTGACCAAACTTTTCTGACAAATTTTCCCAAAAAACATGTTACCAATGGAGCAATTACAAATACAGCCACACCTCACAAAACTAAGCATCTCAGGACTTGGCACCTTCTAGAAATGCCTGTTTGTGAGGACACCCAGATGGATCACAGTCCTTCCTAGGGGACCCATCTCTGTCTGTTCCATCAGGCCCACAGCTCTGGCTTTCTTATAATCGCCCACCCTGTTGTTTGTTTATTTCTTTATTGTGGTAAAATACA
The DNA here is from genome assembly GCF_000181295.1 of Otolemur garnettii. Lineage (NCBI taxonomy): Eukaryota > Metazoa > Chordata > Mammalia > Primates > Galagidae > Otolemur > Otolemur garnettii. The sequence goes on from NW_003852511.1 coordinate 2,417,706, forward strand.
TATACCATAAAGTTTACCTCTGTAACTATTTTTAAGTGTACAGTTCAATAGTGTTAAGCGCTGCCATCATCACCACCATTCATCCAGAATTCTCATCTTCCCAAACTTTAACTCTGTTCCCATTAAACACTAACTCCTCACTCTCTACCCCCACATCCCCCAGCAAGATCCATTCTGTTTTCTGTCTCTGAGTTTGACCACTCTGGATACATCACATAAATGGGATCACACAATACAATTCCTTTGAGACTGGCTTATTTCACTTACCTTAATGTCTTCAAGTTTATTTACCTCTGTTGTAGCACTGGCAGGAATTCCTTTCTTTATGTGGACACACCACGTTTTATTTATTCATTCATCCATCAACGGACAAATGCCTCTACCTTTTGGCTATTGTGAGTAACATTGTTCTGAACATAAGAACAGTGTGCACTTATCTGTTCAAGTTCTTGCTTCAATTCTTTTCAGTAAACAGCCAGAAATAGAATTAGCAGATGATATGGTAATTCTAAGTTTAATTTTTCAAGGGGCTGCCACACTATTTTCCAAAGAGGCTACACCATAATATGCCACTCTGGTTTTTAACTACAGGCCAGTGGGTCATTGCCTCCCCTCTCTTGAATGGCCTGGAGAAATAAAATATTTGGTAGTATAATAACTCAGTATAAATGATGTCCAATGAGAAGAAGCCACTGCTGAGGGCTTTAACGTACAGACATAAAGGATGCTGTTGGGGTTTCAAACTTTACCGAAGTGACCTTTATAAGGGTACTTCATTAATTACTTTGACAAACTAATTTTTAAGACTTTTGGAGGTGATTATTCTCATTTTATAAATGAAAAAGCTGAAGTATAAAGTGGGTCACACTACACAGCTGCTAAGTACATAGAACTCCATTTACCTGGATGTTATTTACCTAGCAACTTCCCCAGCCTAATAGAGCACCAGGGACTCAAGAAATTAATAAAAACAAAGTGTATCTTCTAGGCTGTCAGAAAGCATCACTGTTAGAGGGAAACAATTGCTCCCTACTCCTTGGTTTCCAGGAGAGGGGGTTACGCCCCACATAAATCTGTACTTACTGCACCTCTGACTGTAATAACCAAGCCCCCAGCCCTTGACCCCCTCCCTAAGACCAGTAGGGAACAAGCCCCCTACCATAGAAAAAGAAACCTCTCCTAAGCCTTTTAGTTCCTGCCCTCTCAAGGGTAGAGAAACAGTCTGAAATTGAGGAAGTATGTAGGGAGGGGGTGAGGAAGGGAGGGTTGGATTCCAAATAAAAACCCGGGTGAAAAGGTCTCAAGTTGTTCTCGGAAATTTACCCAACACTTGTTTTGTACCCCTGAAATATGAACTAATGTCTAAGTAAACATGTACCTCCACCCTGAATTGTATAAACCCCTATGACATACCCCCATCTTATGATCATGAAGTAATGTACTTGCGATATATCTTGTGATGTATGAATCAATATGGACCCTTACCTTGTGACCCCTGAGCTATACTGAGTCGTGCTAACCGCTATGATTGGCTTCTGTATTGCGCTAGCTTGCTAGTCACCATGACTATGCAGAATAATGGTATAAAAGGCTTCTCCCCCACTATTCAAGGCTTCTTGTTGGCCCACCACAAGAGCACCCTGCAGGATGCACCTGTAGGCGTATCAAAATCATCAATAAATTTCTATTAATTAATTATATCTGAAGTGGGGTCCATCCTTCTCTCAGCTGCCAGGATTACAACATGACTCACCCTTCCCTTAGTGACTTCTGACAGGTGATATGGGGAGCAGGAATGGGGCCTGTCTTCCTTATGCTGTCCCCTTCTTCTTTCTCCAGAGATGGGGATACCGAGGAGGTACGTCTGAGTGGCTGCTCCATGCTGCAGGGTCTCCAGCATCAGGCCTCAATTCAGAGGCTTTCCACACTGCCCCTGACCAAGTGGGTGAGTCTCTATGACTCTGGGCTCACAGTTAGCAAGTCCACTTGCCCGCAGACATTAAGTCTCATTCCCAATTATCAGCTTCATTCACAAAGAAAGTTAAACTCCATCTGTTGTTACCCTCAGAAAAGGAAGGTACTACTTATTGGGTCACCAAGTCTATGCATACATTTCATGAACTTGACTGGAAGGGGAACTTAGCAGTTTGGTCGAATGCTCTTGGTCTAGACGTCAACTCATTTATGTGATGAGGAGTAAGTTTAGTAAACTTCCTTTCCTAGCTCACAGCAGAAAGTAGAAGGTGGAGTGAAAAAACGAATAGAAAAAGTCACTGTAATGCCACAAGACATAAAAAGTGATGGCTGAAATGATGAGAGAAGTAATGTTAGAAAAAAGAAAATCCATCCCTAAAAACACAAAGGTACTTGTAGGATCATTTTCTGAAACACAAACATACTTCAGTTATGTCTGAGGTCTGCTTTGCTTACCTCAAAAAAGCAAAATAAGATATCTGGTCTATGATATTCAATATGCTATGAGAGAAGACAGAGAAAGTTAAAACTACTCCATCAATATGATTAAGATAAATTGAGTTTTTCTGCTTAAAGGTTAAGCTTCAAGTTATTTGAAAAATATCTTTGCTCAGAATATGTGGCCTAATAAATAAGGCATTAATTTGCAAAACATAGCAGGCACACTCATTCTTGATATTTATATGCTATGGAAAAGTACTGAATTATTCTGCTGTATGCTGGAGTTATTTCTTCTGCCTGTGGGCAACAGTTAGCTTGGGTGTGCATGCCCCCTGGGGGAGATCAGAACCTCCTACTGCACTTTAGAACCTCCTACTTCAAGTTTCTGGATGCCTGACAAGTTATACGACTTTTCAAAAAAAACATGTGTTACTCCAAAAAGATAAGATTCAGATTTAGAAATCTGAGTTGTCTTATCCGCTTCAGAGATAAGATAGATCCTATTTTGTACATTCATTTTGTCAAATTAAGAGATCAGCTTTGTCCTTCTGGTTTCCCATTCCCCGTTCATTCATTCATTTAACAAGTAAGTGTTGAGTATCTTGTCCATGCCATTCAAGTAGGACTCTTGGGTCTTATGTAAGGAAACCCATAATTCCTCGGGGAGGGGGGGTTGGGAAGAGGTGTGTATACCAAAATAAATCAGGCCACACGACAGAAAAGGGCTATCATTTCTCTGCATATATGCTGTGTGAAGGAATTTACAAGTTTCAAATCCAAAATAATAGCTTATTTCTTAATGAATTTCTTGTTATAAAAATTAAACAAATTTAGTATTTGTTCAGAATACTTGTGGTTCTGTGCTGAAACCTGGAACTGAAGTTTGGACCCCAAGAATCCATGCCAAGAACTCCCACATGTACAACGTGTATCCTGACATATATGAACTTGCCCCATATGTTATGAACAGGAAGGCCTTCATGCGGACCTCTTAAAGTAGGCCACCCTTGCAAACACTCACTTTAAAATGATGAGATGGACAGAATCAAGAAATGTGACTTACTCTCAAAATTTAGCCCTATTTGCACTCTATCTTGCACAGTAAAATGAATGAAAAAGAATCATAGTTTCTCTTAGGTCGGCTATTGCTTTTGCATCTGCTATCTGTTTTTATTAAATCTGCTCTGTTAGCACGCTATTTGACTGGAAAAAAACAGTAAATCTATTCTGATTTCTTTGAGCTCCTGGACCTTTTCCTTAGTATGCAGCTTTTCTTTCTTTCTTTTTTTTTTTT